>NW_026040049.1:1127500-1424248 GCF_023375975.1 Astyanax mexicanus | reverse complement strand
GGTGGTATAGTGGTGAGCATAGCTGCCTTCCAAGCAGTTGACCGGGGTTCGATTCCCGGCCAACGCATTGTCTTTAGCACGTCGCACCTTGCTGCTCCAAAACCCTTTCAGGTTTTTCGGCCGTAGGTTCAGAAAAAACATATTCTCTCCCCGTTGGGGAATCGAACCCCGGTCTTCCGCGTGACAGGCGGAGATACTGTCCACTATACTAACGAGGAAGCTGTGTGCAGCTGAATCTCTGCAACATGCAACAGGTCATACTGGCCCCTTCTCAATCTTCACAGAAGGTGTGTGTGTTCTTGTGCCTTTTTCATTAGGGAATGCATGGTGAGTGAGCTTGTCAGTGATGTGAAGTCCCAGAAACCTGAAACTGTGCATAGTTCTCCCTGTGCTACTGCTGAAGTGAGTCACCTCTGATCAACATGCTTCAGCCTTCTAAATGTTATGCTGTTGTCATGAGAGGCTAACAGCTCCTGTTTCTTCAAGGGGAATTAGCTCAAATGGTAGAGCGCTCGCTTAGCATGCGAGAGGTAGCGGGATCGATGCCCGCATTCTCCAACGAAGGTTTTGACTGTGTGAATGCCACTGAGAACAGCTTTAAAAACTATAAGTGTGAGTGTATAACTTCAGTGTACGTTATTTACCTGATTCACCATTTGCCTCTGCTTGACAGATGACCGTCTGAAAGCATGATATAGCAAAACAAAGAGAAGAATTTTTGGCCCGTACGGGGATCGAACCCGCGACCTTGGCGTTATTAGCACCACGCTCTAACCAACTGAGCTAACCGGCCCACAGTTGAAAGCGGAACCCTTCAGGCATGACGGATGAATGTCCACCAGGTGTAATTGTTTTATTCTGTTTTTTTCCACATCCGAAGCCAAGCGCAGAAGGCACAACAACAGCACGGGGATGGCATGATTGCTTCCTGTGCTCGCAATTGTCTTAACAAGGCCTAACACAAAATATAGATTGTTCCCATCTACTAATGAGGTGTGATGACAGGCTTGCCCATAGTGTCAGACAAAAGACAAGAACTAAAGGCATGTTTCTGCCTGGTTTCGAACCAGGGACCTTTCGCGTGTAAGGCGAATGTGATGACCACTACACTACAGAAACCACAATTTTCCACCAAGCGTGCATGTGTCCCGCAGTGGAAATGACAGAGTTTGGTCATCTTTCCCAGGGGAAAATTTGCACTGAGGGTCTTTCAGCAAAACAATGGTGTGCTTGTTTGTGGCGTTGGTGGTATAGTGGTGAGCATAGCTGCCTTCCAAGCAGTTGACCCGGGTTCGATTCCCGGCCAACGCATAGCATTTAGCACGTCGCACCTTGCTGCTCCAAAACCTTTTCAGGTTTTTCGGCCGTAGGTTCAGAAAAAACATATTCTCTCCCCGTCGGGGAATCGAACCCCGGTCTTCCGCGTGACAGGCGGAGATACTGTCCACTATACTAACGAGGAAGCTGTGTGCAGCTGAATTTCTGCAACATGCAACAGGTAATACTGGCCCCTTCTCAATCTTCACAGAAGGTGTGTGTGTTCTTGTGCCTTTTTCATTAGGGAATGCATGGTGAGTGAGCTTGTCAGTGATGTGAAGTCCCAGAAACCTGAAACTGTGCATAGTTCTCCCTGTGCTACTGCTGAAGTGAGTCACCTCTGATCAACATGCTTCAGCCTTCTAAATGTTATGCTGTTGTCATGAGAGGCTAACAGCTCCTGTTTCTTCAAGGGGAATTAGCTCAAATGGTAGAGCGCTCGCTTAGCATGCGAGAGGTAGCGGGATCGATGCCCGCATTCTCCAACGAAGGTTTTGACTGTGTGAATGCCACTGAGAACAGCTTTAAAAACTATAAGTTTGAGTGTATAACTTCAGTGTACGTTATTTACCTGATTCACCATTTGCCTCTGCTTGACAGATGACCGTCTGAAAGCATGATATAGCAAAACAAAGAGAAGAATTTTTGGCCCGTACGGGGATCCAACCCGCGACCTTGGCGTTATTAGCACCACGCTCTAACCAACTGAGCTAACCGGCCCACAGTTGAAAGCGGAACCCTTCAGGCATGACGGATGAATGTCCACAAGGTGTAATTGTTTTATTCTGTTTTTTTCCACATCCGAAGCCAAGCGCAGAAGGCACAACAACAGCACGGGGATGGCATGATTGCTTCCTGTGCTCGCAATTGTCTTAATAAGGCCTAACACAAAATATAGATTGTTCCCATCTACTAATGAGGTGTGATGACAGGCTTGCCCATAGTGTCAGACAAAAGACAAGAACTAAAGGCATGTTTCTGCCTGGTTTCGAACCAGGGACCTTTCGCGTGTAAGGCGAACGTGATGACCACTACACTACAGAAACCACAATTTTCCACCAAGCGTGCATGTGTCCCGCAGTGGAAATGACAGAGTTTGGTCATCTTTCCCAGGGGAAAATTTACACTGAGGGTCTTTCAGCAAAACAATGGTGTGCTTGTTTGTGGCGTTGGTGGTATAGTGGTGAGCATAGCTGCCTTCCAAGCAGTTGACCCGGGTTCGATTCCCGGCCAACGCATTGCCTTTAGCGCGTCGTACCTCGCTGCTCCAAAATCTTTTCAGGTTTTTCGGCCGTAGGTTCAGAAAAAACATACTCTCTCCCCGTCGGGGAATCGAACCCCGGTCTTCCACGTGACAGGCGGAGATACTGTCCACTATACTAACGAGGAAGCTGTGTGCAGCTGAATCTCTACAACATGCAACAGGTAATACTGGCCCCTTCTCAATCTTCACAGAAGGTGTGTGTGTTCTTGTGCCTTTTTCATTAGGGAATGCATGGTGAGTGAGCTTGTCAGTGATGTGAAGTCCCAGAAACCCGAAACTGTGCATAGTTCTCCCTGTGCTACTGCTGAAGTGAGTCACCTCTGATCAACATGCTTCAGCCTTCTAAATGTTATGCTGTTGTCATGAGAGGCTAACAGCTCCTGTTTCTTCAAGGGGAATTAGCTCAAATGGTAGAGCGCTCGCTTAGCATGCGAGAGGTAGCGGGATCGATGCCCGCATTCTCCAACGAAGGTTTTGACTGTGTGAATGCCACTGAGAACAGCTTTAAAAACTATAAGTTTGAGTGTATAACTTCAGTGTACGTTATTTACCTGATTCACCATTTGCCTCTGCTTGACAGATGACCGTCTGAAAGCATGATATAGCAAAACAAAGAGAGGAACTTTTGGCCCGTACGGGGATCGAACCCGCGACCTTGGCGTTATTAGCACCACGCTCTAACCAACTGAGCTAACCGGCCCACAGTTGATAGCGGAACCCTTCAGGCATGACGGATGAATGTCCACCAGGTGTAATTGTTTTATTCTGTTTTTTTCCACATCCGAAGGCAAGCGCAGAAGGCACAACAACAGCACGGGGATGGCATGATTGCTTCCTGTGCTCGCAATTGTCTTAATAAGGCCTAACACAAAATATAGATTGTTCCCATCTACTAATGAGGTGTGATGACAGGCTTGCCCAAGGTGTCAGACAAAAGACAAGAACTAAAGGCATGTTTCTGCCTGGTTTCGAACCAGGGACCTTTCGCGTGTAAGGCGAACGTGATGACCACTCCACTACAGAAACCACAATTTTCCACCAAGCGTGCATGTGTCCCGCAGTGGAAATGACAGAGTTTGGTCATCTTTCCCAGGGGAAAATTTGCACTGAGGGTCTTTCAGCAAAACAATGGTGTGCTTGTTTGTGGCGTTGGTGGTATAGTGGTGAGCATAGCTGCCTTCCAAGCAGTTGACCCGGGTTCGATTCCCGGCCAACGCATTGCATTTAGCGCGTCGCACCTCGCTGCTCCAAAACCTTTTCAGGTTTTTCGGCCGTAGGTTCAGAAAAAACATACTCTCTCCCCGTCGGGGAATCGTACCCCGGTCTTCCGCGTGACAGGCGGAGATACTGTCCACTATACTAACGAGGAAGCTGTGTGCAGCTGAATCTCTGCAACATGCAACAGGTAATACTGGGCCCTTCTCAATCTTCACAGAAGGTGTGTGTGTTCTTGTGCATTTTTCATTAGGGAATGCATGGTGAGTGAGCTTGTCAGTGATGTGAAGTCCCAGAAACCTGAAACTGTGCATAGTTCTCCCTGTGCTACTGCTGAAGTGAGTCACCTCTGATCAACATGCTTCAGCCTTCTAAATGTTATGCTGTTGTCATGAGAGGCTAACAGCTCCTGTTTCTTCAAGGGGAATTAGCTCAAATGGTAGAGCGCTCGCTTAGCATGCGAGAGGTAGCGGGATCGATGCCCGCATTCTCCAACGAAGGTTTTGACTGTGTGAATGCCACTGAGAACAGCTTTAAAAACTATAAGTTTGAGTGTATAACTTCAGTGTACGTTATTTACCTGATTCACCATTTGCCTCTGCTTGACAGATGACCGTCTGAAAGCATGATATAGCAAAACAAAGAGAAGAATTTTTGGCCCGTACGGGGATCGAACCCGCGACCTTGGCGTTATTAGCACCACGCTCTAACCAACTGAGCTAACCGGCCCACAGTTGATAGCGGAACCCTTCAGGCATGACGGATGAATGTCCACCAGGTGTAATTGTTTTATTCTGTTTTTTTCCACATCCGAAGGCAAGCGCAGAAGGCACAACAACAGCACGGGGATGGCATGATTGCTTCCTGTGCTCGCAATTGTCTTAATAAGGCCTAACACAAAATATAGATTGTTCCCATCTACTAATGAGGTGTGATGACAGGCTTGCCCATAGTGTCAGACAAAAGACAAGAACTAAAGGCATGTTTCTGCCTGGTTTCGAACCAGGGACCTTTCGCGTGTAAGGCGAACGTGATGACCACTCCACTACAGAAAGCACAATTTTCCACCAAGCGTGCATGTGTCCCGCAGTGGAAATGACAGAGTTTGGTCATCTTTCCCAGGGGAAAATTTACACTGAGGGTCTTTCAGCAAAACAATGGTGTGCTTGTTTGTGGCGTTGGTGGTATAGTGGTGAGCATAGCTGCCTTCCAAGCAGTTGACCCGGGTTCGATTCCCGGCCAACGCATTGCCTTTAGCGCGTCGCACCTCGCTGCTCCAAAACCTATTCAGGTTTTTCGGCCGTAGGTTCAGAAAAAACATACTCTCTCCCCGTCGGGGAATCGAACCCCGGTCTTCCGTGTGACAGGCGGAGATACTGTCCACTATACTAACGAGGAAGCTGTGTGCAGCTGAATCTCTACAACATGCAACAGGTAATACTGGCCCCTTCTCAATCTTCACAGAAGGTGTGTGTGTTCTTGTGCCTTTTTCATTAGGGAATGCATGGTGAGTGAGCTTGTCAGTGATGTGAAGTCCCAGAAACCTGAAACTGTGCATAGTTCTCCCTGTGCTACTGCTGAAGTGAGTCACCTCTGATCAACATGCTTCAGCCTTCTAAATGTTATGCTGTTGTCATGAGAGGCTAACAGCTCCTGTTTCTTCAAGGGGAATTAGCTCAAATGGTAGAGCGCTCGCTTAGCATGCGAGAGGTAGCGGGATCGATGCCCGCATTCTCCAACGAAGGTTTTGACTGTGTGAATGCCACTGAGAACAGCTTTAAAAACTATAAGTTTGAGTGTATAACTTCAGTGTACGTTATTTACCTGATTCACCATTTGCCTCTGCTTGACAGATGACCGTCTGAAAGCATGATATAGCAAAACAAAGAGAAGAACTTTTGGCCCGTACGGGGATCTAACCCGCGACCTTGGCGTTATTAGCACCACGCTCTAACCAACTGAGCTAACCGGCCCACAGTTGATAGTGGAACCCTTCAGGCATGACGGATGAATGTCCACCAGGTGTAATTGTTTTATTCTGTTTTTTTCCACATCCGAAGCCAAGCGCAGAAGGCACAACAACAGCACGGGGATGGCATGATTGCTTCCTGTGCTCGCAATTGTCTTAATAAGGCCTAACACAAAATATAGATTGTTCCCATCTACTAATGAGGTGTGATGACAGGCTTGCCCATAGTGTCAGACAAAAGACAAGAACTAAAGGCATGTTTCTGCCTGGTTTCGAACCAGGGACCTTTCGCGTGTAAGGCGAACGTGATGACCACTACACTACAGAAACCACAATTTTCCACCAAGCGTGCATGTGTCCCGCAGTGGAAATGACAGAGTTTGGTCATCTTTCCCAGGGGAAAATTTGCACTGAGGGTCTTTCAGCAAAACAATGGT
Source organism: Astyanax mexicanus (assembly GCF_023375975.1). Classification (NCBI taxonomy): domain Eukaryota; kingdom Metazoa; phylum Chordata; class Actinopteri; order Characiformes; family Acestrorhamphidae; genus Astyanax; species Astyanax mexicanus. Next base: position 1,418,046 of record NW_026040049.1, on the reverse strand, counting down.
GTGCTTGTTTGTGGCGTTGGTGGTATAGTGGTGAGCATAGCTGCCTTCCAAGCAGTTGACCCGGGTTCGATTCCCGGCCAATGCATTGCATTTAGCACGTCGCACCTTGATGCTCCAAAACCTTTTCAGGTTTTTCGGCCGTAGGTTCAGAAAAAACATACTCTCTCCCCGTCGGGTAATCGAACCCCGGTCTTCCGCGTGACAGGCGGAGATACTGTCCACTATACTAACGAGGAAGCTGTGTGCAGCTGAATCTCTGCAACATGCAACAGGTAATACTGGCCCCTTCTCAATCTTCACAGAAGGTGTGTGTGTTCTTGTGCCTTTTTCATTAGGGAATGCATGGTGAGTGAGCTTGTCAGTGATGTGAAGTCCCACAAACCTAAAACTGTGCATAGTTCTCCCTGTGCTACTGCTGAAGTGAGTCACCTCTGATCAACATGCTTCAGCCTTCTAAATGTTATGCTGTTGTCATGAGAGGCTAACAGCTCCTGTTTCTTCAAGGGGAATTAGCTCAAATGGTAGAGCGCTCGCTTAGCATGCGAGAGGTAGCGGGATCGATGCCCGCATTCTCCAACGAAGGTTTTGACTGTGTGAATGCCACTGAGAACAGCTTTAAAAACTATAAGTTTGAGTGTATAACTTCAGTGTACGTTATTTACCTGATTCACCATTTGCCTCTGCTTGACAGATGACCGTCTGAAAGCATGATATAGCAAAACAAAGAGAAGAACTTTTGGCCCGTACGGGGATCGAACCCGCGACCTTGGCGTTATTAGCACCACGCTCTAACCAACTGAGCTAACCGGCCCACAGTTGATAACGGGACCCTTCAGGCATGACGGATGAAGGTCCACAAGGTGTAATTGTTTTATTCTGTTTTTTTCCACATCCGAAGGCAAGCGCAGAAGGCACAACAACAGCACGGGGATGGCATGATTGCTTCCTGTGCTCGCAATTGTCTTAATAAGGCCTAACACAAAATATAGATTGTTCCCATCTACTAATGAGGTGTGATGACAGGCTTGCCCATAGTGTCAGACAAAAGATAAGAACTAAAGGCATGTTTCTGCCTGGTTTCGAACCAGGGACCTTTCGCGTGTAAGGCGAACGTGATGACCACTACACTACAGAAACCACAAGTTTCCACCAAGCGTGCATGTGTCCCGCAGTGGAAATGACAGAGTTTGGTCATCTTTCCCAGGGGAAAATTTACACTGAGGGTCTTTCAGCAAAACAATGGTGTGCTTGTTTGTGGTGTTGGTGGTATAGTGGTGAGCATAGCTGCCTTCCAAGCAGTTGACCCGGGTTCGATTCCCGGCCAACGCATTGCCTTTAGCGCGTCGCACCTCGCTGCTCCAAAATCTTTTCAGGTTTTTCGGCCGTAGGTTCAGAAAAAACATACTCTCTCCCCGTCGGGGAATCGAACCCCGGTCTTCCGCGTGACAGGCGGAGATACTGTCCACTATACTAACGAGGAAGCTGTGTGCAGCTGAATCTCTACAACATGCAACAGGTAATACTGGCCCCTTCTCAATCTTCACAGAAGGTGTCTGTGTTCTTGTGCCTTTTTCATTAGGGAATGAATGCATGGTGAGTGAGCTTGTCAGTGATGTAAAGTCCCAGAAACCTGAAACTGTGCATAGTTCTCCCTGTGCTACTGCTGAAGTGAGTCACCTCTGATCAACATGCTTCAGCCTTCTAAATGTTATGCTGTTGTCATGAGAGGCTAACAGCTCCTGTTTCTTCAAGGGGAATTAGCTCAAATGGTAGAGCGCTCGCTTAGCATGCGAGAGGTAGCGGGATCGATGCCCGCATTCTCCAACGAAGGTTTTGACTGTGTGAATGCCACTGAGAACAGCTTTAAAAACTATAAGTTTGAGTGTATAACTTCAGTGTACGTTATTTACCTGATTCACCATTTGCCTCTGCTTGACAGATGACCGTCTGAAAGCATGATATAGCAAAACAAAGAGAAGAACTTTTGGCCCGTACAGGGATCGAACCCGCGACCTTGGCGTTATTAGCACCACGCTCTAACCAACTGAGCTAACCGGCCCACAGTTGAAAGCGGAACCCTTCAGGCATGACGGATGAATGTCCACAAGGTGTAATTGTTTTATTCTGTTTTTTTCCACATCCGAAGCCAAGCGCAGAAGGCACAACAACAGCACGGGGATGGCATGATTGCTTCCTGTGCTCGCAATTGTCTTAATAAGGCCTAACACAAAATATAGATTGTTCCCATCTACTAATGAGGTGTGATGACAGGCTTGCCCATAGTGTCAGACAAAAGACAAGAACTAAAGGCATGTTTCTGCCTGGTTTCGAACCAGGGACCTTTCGCGTGTAAGGCGAACGTGATGACCACTACACTACAGAAACCACAATTTTCCACCAAGCGTGCATGTGTCCCGCAGTGGAAATGACAGAGTTTGGTCATCTTTCCCAGGGGAAAATTTACACTGAGGGTCTTTCAGCAAAACAATGGTGTGCTTGTTTGTGGTGTTGGTGGTATAGTGGTGAGCATAGCTGCCTTCCAAGCAGTTGACCCGGGTTCGATTCCCGGCCAACGCATTGCCTTTAGCGCGTCGCACCTCGCTGCTCCAAAATCTTTTCAGGTTTTTCGGCCGTAGGTTCAGAAAAAACATACTCTCTCCCCGTCGGGGAATCGAACCCCGGTCTTCCGCGTGACAGGCGGAGATACTGTCCACTATACTAACGAGGAAGCTGTGTGCAGCTGAATCTCTACAACATGCAACAGGTAATACTGGCCCCTTCTCAATCTTCACAGAAGGTGTCTGTGTTCTTGTGCCTTTTTCATTAGGGAATGAATGCATGGTGAGTGAGCTTGTCAGTGATGTAAAGTCCCAGAAACCTGAAACTGTGCATAGTTCTCCCTGTGCTACTGCTGAAGTGAGTCACCTCTGATCAACATGCTTCAGCCTTCTAAATGTTATGCTGTTGTCATGAGAGGCTAACAGCTCCTGTTTCTTCAAGGGGAATTAGCTCAAATGGTAGAGCGCTCGCTTAGCATGCGAGAGGTAGCGGGATCGATGCCCGCATTCTCCAACGAAGGTTTTGACTGTGTGAATGCCACTGAGAACAGCTTTAAAAACTATAAGTTTGAGTGTATAACTTCAGTGTACGTTATTTACCTGATTCACCATTTGCCTCTGCTTGACAGATGACCGTCTGAAAGCATGATATAGCAAAACAAAGAGAAGAACTTTTGGCCCGTACGGGGATCGAACCCGCGACCTTGGCGTTATTAGCACCACGCTCTAACCAACTGAGCTAACCGGCCCACAGTTGAAAGCGGAACCCTTCAGGCATGACGGATGAATGTCCACAAGGTGTAATTGTTTTATTCTGTTTTTATCCACATCCGAAGCCAAGCGCAGAAGGCACAACAACAGCACGGGGATGGCATGATTGCTTCCTGTGCTCGCAATTGTCTTAATAAGGCCTAACACAAAATATAGATTGTTCCCATCTACTAATGAGGTGTGATGACAGGCTTGCCCATAGTGTCAGACAAAAGACAAGAACTAAAGGCATGTTTCTGCCTGGTTTCGAACCAGGGACCTTTCGCGTGTAAGGCGAACGTGATGACCACTACACTACAGAAACCACAATTTTCCACCAAGCGTGCATGTGTCCCGCAGTGGAAATGACAGAGTTTGGTCATCTTTCCCAGGGGAAAATTTACACTGAGGGTCTTTCAGCAAAACAATGGTGTGCTTGTTTGTGGCGTTGGTGGTATAGTGGTGAGCATAGCTGCCTTCCAAGCAGTTGACCTGGGTTCGATTCCCGGCCAACGCATTGCCTTTAGCGCGTCGCACCTCGCTGCTCCAAAATCTTTTCAGGTTTTTCGGCCGTAGGTTCAGAAAAAACATACTCTCTCCCCGTCGGGGAATCGAACCCCGGTCTTCCGCGTGACAGGCGGAGATACTGTCCACTATACTAACGAGGAAGCTGTGTGCAGCTGAATCTCTACAACATGCAACAGGTAATACTGGCCCCTTCTCAATCTTCACAGAAGGTGTGTGTGTTCTTGTGCCTTTTTCATTAGGGAATGCATGGTGAGTGAGCTTGTCAGTGATGTAAAGTCCCAGAAACCTGAAACTGTGCATAGTTCTCCCTGTGCTACTGCTGAAGTGAGTCACCTCTGATCAACATGCTTCAGCCTTCTAAATGTTATGCTGTTGTCATGAGAGGCTAACAGCTCCTGTTTCTTCAAGGGGAATTAGCTCAAATGGTAGAGCGCTCGCTTAGCATGCGAGAGGTAGCGGGATCGATGCCCGCATTCTCCAACGAAGGTTTTGACTGTGTGAATGCCACTGAGAACAGCTTTAAAAACTATAAGTTTGAGTGTATAACTTCAGTGTACGTTATTTACCTGATTCACCATTGCCTCTGCTTGACAGATGACCGTCTGAAAGCATGATATAGCAAAACAAAGAGAAGTACTTTTGGCCCGTACGGGGATCGAACCCGCGACCTTGGCGTTATTAGCACCACGCTCTAACCAACTGAGCTAACCGGCCCACAGTTGAAAGCGGAACCCTTCAGGCATGACGGATGAATGTCCTCAAGGTGTAATTGTTTTATTCTGTTTTTTTCCACATCCGAAGCCAAGCGCAGAAGGCACAACAACAGCACGGGGATGGCATGATTGCTTCCTGTGCTCGCAATTGTCTTAATAAGGCCTAACACAAAATATAGATTGTTCCCATCTACTAATGAGGTGTGATGACAGGCTTGCCCATAGTGTCAGACAAAAGACAAGAACTAAAGGCATGTTTCTGCCTGGTTTCGAACCAGGGACCTTTCGCGTGTAAGGCGAACGTGATGACCACTACACTACAGAAACCACAATTTTCCACCAAGCGTGCATGTGTCCCGCAGTGGAAATGTCAGAGTTTGGTCATCTTTCCCAGGGGAAAATTTACACTGAGGGTCTTTCAGCAAAACAATGGTGTGCTTGTTTGTGGCGTTGGTGGTATAGTGGTGAGCATAGCTGCCTTCCAAGCAGTTGACCCGGGTTCGATTCCCGGCCAACGCATTGCCTTTAGCGTGTCGCACCTCGCTGCTCCAAAATCTTTTCAGGTTTTTCGGCCGTAGGTTCAGAAAAAACATACTCTCTCCCCGTCGGGGAATCGAACCCCGGTCTTCCGTGTGACAGGCGGAGATACTGTCCACTATACTAACGAGGAAGCTGTGTGCAGCTGAATCTCTACAACATGCAACAGGTAATACTGGCCCCTTCTCAATCTTCACAGAAGGTGTGTGTGTTCTTGTGCCTTTTTCATTAGGGAATGCATGGTGAGTGAGCTTGTCAGTGATGTAAAGTCCCAGAAACCTGAAACTGTGCATAGTTCTCCCTGTGCTACTGCTGAAGTGAGTCACCTCTGATCAACATGCTTCAGCCTTCTAAATGTTATGCTGTTGTCATGAGAGGCTAACAGCTCCTGTTTCTTCAAGGGGAATTAGCTCAAATGGTAGAGCGCTCGCTTAGCATGCGAGAGGTAGCGGGATCGATGCCCGCATTCTCCAACGAAGGTTTTGACTGTGTGAATGCCACTGAGAACAGCTTTAAAAACTATAAGTTTGAGTGTATAACTTCAGTGTACGTTATTTACCTGATTCACCATTTGCCTCTGCTTGACAGATGACCGTCTGAAAGCATGATATAGCAAAACAAAGAGAAGAACTTTTGGCCCGTACGGGGATCGGACCTGCGACCTTGGTGTTATTAGCACCACGCTCTAACCAACTGAGCTAACCAGCCCACAGTTGATAGCGGAACCCTTCAGGCATGAAGGATGAATGTCCACAAGGTGTAATTGTTTTATTCTGTTTTTTTCCACATCCGAAGCCAAGCGCAGAAGGCACAACAACAGCACGGGGATGGCATGATTGCTTCCTGTGCTCGCAATTGTCTTAATAAGGCCTAACACAAAATATAGATTGTTCCCATCTACTAATGAGGTGTGATGACAGGCTTGCCCATAGTGTCAGACAAAAGACAAGAACTAAAGGCATGTTTCTGCCTGGTTTCGAACCAGGGACCTTTCGCGTGTAAGGCGAACGTGATGACCACTACACTACAGAAACCACAATTTTCCACCAAGCGTGCATGTGTCCCGCAGTGGAAATGACAGAGTTTGGTCATCTTTCCCAAGGGAAAATTTACACTGAGGGTCTTTCAGCAAAACAATGGTGTGCTTGTTTGTGGCGTTGGTGGTATAGTGGTGAGCATAGCTGCCTTCCAAGCAGTTGACCCGGGTTCGATTCCCGGCCAATGCATTGCCTTTAGCGCGTCGCACCTTGCTGATCCAAAACCTTTTCAGGTTTTTCGGCCGTAGGTTCAGAAAAAACATACTCTCTCCCCGTCGGGGAATCGAACCCCGGTCTTCCGCGTGACAGGCGGAGATACTGTCCACTATACTAACGAGGAAGCTGTGTGCAGCTGAATCTCTGCAACATGCAACAGGTAATACTGGCCCCTTCTCAATCTTCACAGAAGGTGTGTGTGTTCTTGTGCCTTTTTCATTAGGGAATGCATGGTGAGTGAGCTTGTCAGTGATGTGAAGTCCCAGAAACCTAAAACTGTGCATAGTTCTCCCTGTGCTACTGCTGAAGTGAGTCACCTCTGATCAACATGCTTCAGCCTTCTAAATGTTATGCTGTTGTCATGAGAGGCTAACAGCTCCTGTTTCTTCAAGGGGAATTAGCTCAAATGGTAGAGCGCTCGCTTAGCATGCGAGAGGTAGCGGGATCGATGCCCGCATTCTCCAACGAAGGTTTTGACTGTGTGAATGCCACTGAGAACAGCTTTAAAAACTATAAGTTTGAGTGTATAACTTCAGTGTACGTTATTTACCTGATTCACCATTTGCCTCTGCTTGACAGATGACCGTCTGAAAGCATGATATAGCAAAACAAAGAGAAGAACTTTTGGCCCGTACGGGGATCGAACCCGCGACCTTGGCGTTATTAGCACCACGCTCTAACCAACTGAGCTAACCGGCCCACAGTTGAAAGCTGAACCCTTCAGGCATGACGGATGAATGTCCACCAGGTGTAATTGTTTTATTCTGTTTTTTTCCACATCCGAAGCCAAGCGCAGAAGGCACAACAACAGCACGGGGATGGCATGATTGCTTCCTGTGCTCGCAATTGTCTTAATAAGGCCTAACACAAAATATAGATTGTTCCCATCTATTAATGAGGTGTGATGACAGGCTTGCCCATAGTGTCAGACAAAAGACAAGAACTAAAGGCATGTTTCTGCCTGGTTTCGAACCAGGGACCTTTCGCGTGTAAGGCGAACGTGATGACCACTACACTACAGAAACCACAATTTTCCACCAAGCGTGCATGTGTCCCGCAGTGGAAATGACAGAGTTTGGTCATCTTTCCCAGGGGAAAATTTGCACTGAGGGTCTTTCAGCAAAACAATGGTGTGCTTGTTTGTGGCGTTGGTGGTATAGTGGTGAGCATAGCTGCCTTCCAAGCAGTTGACCCGGGTTCGATTCCCGGCCAACGCATTGCGTTTAGCACGTCGCACCTTGCTGCTCCAAAACCTTTTCAGGTTTTTCGGCCGTAGGTTCAGAAAAAACATATTCTCTCCCCGTCGGGGAATCGAACCCCGGTCTTCCGCGTGACAGGCGGAGATACTGTCCACTATACTAACGAGGAAGCTGTGTGCAGCTGAATCTCTGCAACATGCAACAGGTAATACTGGCCCCTTCTCAATCTTCACAGAAGGTGTGTGTGTTCTTGTGCCTTTTTCATTAGGGAATGCATGGTGAGTGAGCTTGTCAGTGATGTGAAGTCCCAGAAACCTGAAACTGTGCATAGTTCTCCCTGTGCTACTGCTGAAGTGAGTCACCTCTGATCAACATGCTTCAGCCTTCTAAATGTTATGCTGTTGTCATGAGAGGCTAACAGCTCCTGTTTCTTCAAGGGGAATTAGCTCAAATGGTAGAGCGCTCGCTTAGCATGCGAGAGGTAGCGGGATCGATGCCCGCATTCTCCAACGAAGGTTTTGACTGTGTGAATGCCACTGAGAACATTTTTAAAAACTATAAGTTTGAGTGTATAACTTCAGTGTACGTTATTTACCTGATTCACCATTTGCCTCTGCTTGACAGATGACCGTCTGAAAGCATGATATAGCAAAACAAAGAGAAGAACTTTTGGCCCGTACGGGGATCGAACCCGCGACCTTGGCGTTATTAGCACCACGCTCTAACCAACTGAGCTAACCGGCCCACAGTTGAAAGCTGAACCCTTCAGGCATGACGGATGAATGTCCACCAGGTGTAATTGTTTTATTCTGTTTTTTTCCACATCCGAAGCCAAGCGCAGAAGGCACAACAACAGCACGGGGATGGCATGATTGCTTCCTGTGCTCGCAATTGTCTTAATAAGGCCTAACACAAAATATAGATTGTTCCCATCTACTAATGAGGTGTGATGACAGGCTTGCCCATAGTGTCAGACAAAAGACAAGAACTAAAGGCATGTTTCTGCCTGGTTTCGAACCAGGGACCTTTCGCGTGTAAGGCGAACGTGATGACCACTACACTACAGAAACCACAATTTTCCACCAAGCGTGCATGTGTCCCGCAGTGGAAATGACAGAGTTTGGTCATCTTTCCCAGGGGAAAATTTACACTGAGGGTCTTTCAGCAAAACAATGGTGTGCTTGTTTGTGGCGTTGGTGGTATAGTGGTGAGCATAGCTGCCTTCCAAGCAGTTGACCCGGGTTCGATTCCCGGCCAACGCATTGCCTTTAGCGCGTCGTACCTCGCTGCTCCAAAATCTTTTCAGGTTTTTCGGCCGTAGGTTCAGAAAAAACATACTCTCTCCCCGTCGGGGAATCGAACCCCGGTCTTCCGCGTGACAGGCGGAGATACTGTCCACTATACTAACGAGGAAGCTGTGTGCAGCTGAATCTCTACAACATGCAACAGGTAATACTGGCCCCTTCTCAATCTTCACAGAAGGTGTGTGTGTTCTTGTGCCTTTTTCATTAGGGAATGCATGGTGAGTGAGCTTGTCAGTGATGTGAAGTCCCAGAAACCCGAAACTGTGCATAGTTCTCCCTGTGCTACTGCTGAAGTGAGTCACCTCTGATCAACATGCTTCAGCCTTCTAAATGTTATGCTGTTGTCATGAGAGGCTAACAGCTCCTGTTTCTTCAAGGGGAATTAGCTCAAATGGTAGAGCGCTCGCTTAGCATGCGAGAGGTAGCGGGATCGATGCCCGCATTCTCCAACGAAGGTTTTGACTGTGTGAATGCCACTGAGAACAGCTTTAAAAACTATAAGTTTGAGTGTATAACTTCAGTGTACGTTATTTACCTGATTCACCATTTGCCTCTGCTTGACAGATGACCGTCTGAAAGCATGATATAGCAAAACAAAGAGAAGAACTTTTGGCCCGTACGGGGATCGAACCCGCGACCTTGGCGTTATTAGCACCACGCTCTAACCAACTGAGCTAACCGGCCCACAGTTGATAGCAGAACCCTTCAGGCATGACGGATGAATGTCCACAAGGTGTAATTGTTTTATTCTGTTTTTTTCCACATCCGAAGCCAAGCGCAGAAGGCACAACAACAGCACGGGGATGGCATGATTGCTTCCTGTGCTCGCAATTGTCTTAATAAGGCCTAACACAAAATATAGATTGTTCCCATCTACTAATGAGGTGTGATGACAGGCTTGCCCATAGTGTCAGACAAAAGACAAGAACTAAAGGCATGTTTCTGCCTGGTTTCGAACCAGGGACCTTTCGCGTGTAAGGCGAACGTGATGACCACTACACTACAGAAACCACAATTTTCCACCAAGCGTGCATGTGTCCCGCAGTGGAAATGACAGAGTTTGGTCATCTTTCCCAGGGGAAAATTTGCACTGAGGGTCTTTCAGCAAAACAATGGTGTGCTTGTTTGTGGCGTTGGTGGTATAGTGGTGAGCATAGCTGCCTTCCAAGCAGTTGACCCGGGTTCGATTCCCGGCCAACGCATTGTCTTTAGCACGTCGCACCTTGCTGCTCCAAAACCCTTTCAGGTTTTTCGGCCGTAGGTTCAGAAAAAACATATTCTCTCCCCGTCGGGGAATCGAACCCCGGTCTTCCGCGTGACAGGCGGAGATACTGTCCACTATACTAACGAGGAAGCTGTGTGCAGCTGAATCTCTGCAACATGCAACAGGTCATACTGGCCCCTTCTCAATCTTCACAGAAGGTGTGTGTGTTCTTGTGCCTTTTTCATTAGGGAATGCATGGTGAGTGAGCTTGTCAGTGATGTGAAGTCCCAGAAACCTGAAACTGTGCATAGTTCTCCCTGTGCTACTGCTGAAGTGAGTCACCTCTGATCAACATGCTTCAGCCTTCTAAATGTTATGCTGTTGTCATGAGAGGCTAACAGCTCCTGTTTCTTCAAGGGGAATTAGCTCAAATGGTAGAGCGCTCGCTTAGCATGCGAGAGGTAGCGGGATCGATGCCTGCATTCTCCAACGAAGGTTTTGACTGTGTGAATGCCACTGAGAACAGCTTTAAAAACTATAAGTGTGAGTGTATAACTTCAGTGTACGTTATTTACCTGATTCACCATTTGCCTCTGCTTGACAGATGACCGTCTGAAAGCATGATATAGCAAAACAAAGAGAAGAATTTTTGGCCCGTACGGGGATCGAACCCGCGACCTTGGCGTTATTAGCACCACGCTCTAACCAACTGAGCTAACCGGCCCACAGTTGAAAGCGGAACCCTTCAGGCATGACGGATGAATGTCCACCAGGTGTAATTGTTTTATTCTGTTTTTTTCCACATCCGAAGCCAAGCGCAGAAGGCACAACAACAGCACGGGGATGGCATGATTGCTTCCTGTGCTCGCAATTGTCTTAACAAGGCCTAACACAAAATATAGATTGTTCCCATCTACTAATGAGGTGTGATGACAGGCTTGCCCATAGTGTCAGACAAAAGACAAGAACTAAAGGCATGTTTCTGCCTGGTTTCGAACCAGGGACCTTTCGCGTGTAAGGCGAATGTGATGACCACTACACTACAGAAACCACAATTTTCCACCAAGCGTGCATGTGTCCCGCAGTGGAAATGACAGAGTTTGGTCATCTTTCCCAGGGGAAAATTTGAACTGAGGGTCTTTCAGCAAAACAATGGTGTGCTTGTTTGTGGCGTTGGTGGTATAGTGGTGAGCATATCTGCCTTCCAAGCAGTTGACCCGGGTTCGATTCCCGGCCAATGCATTGCCTTTTCAGGTTTTTCGGCCGTAGGTTCAGAAAAAACATACTCTCTCCCCGTCGGGGAATCGAACCCCGGTCTTCCGCGTGACAGGCGGAGATACTGTCCACTATACTAACGAGGAAGCTGTTTGCAGCTGAATCTCTGCAACATGCAACAGGTAATACTGGCCCCTTCTCAATCTTCACAGAAGGTGTGTGTGTTCTTGTGCCTTTTTCATTAGGGAATGCATGGTGAGTGAGCTTGTCAGTGATGTGAAGTCCCAGAAACCTGAAACTGTGCATAGTTCTCCCTGTGCTACTGCTGAAGTGAGTCACCTCTGATCAACATGCTTCAGCCTTCTAAATGTTATGCTGTTGTCATGAGAGGCTAACAGCTCCTGTTTCTTCAAGGGGAATTAGCTCAAATGGTAGAGCGCTCGCTTAGCATGCGAGAGGTAGCGGGATCGATGCCCACATTCTCCAACGAAGGTTTTGACTGTGTGAATGCCACTGAGAACAGCTTTAAAAACTATAAGTTTGAGTGTATAACTTCAGTGTACGTTATTTACCTGATTCACCATTTGCCTCTGCTTGACAGATGACCGTCTGAAAGCATGATATAGCAAAACAAAGAGAAGAACTTTTGGCCCGTACGGGGATCGAACCCGCGACCTTGGCGTTATTAGCACCACGCTCTAACCAACTGAGCTAACCGGCCCACAGTTGAAAGCTGAACCCTTCAGGCATGACGGATGAATGTCCACCAGGTGTAATTGTTTTATTCTGTTTTTTTCCACATCCGAAGCCAAGCGCAGAAGGCACAACAACAGCACGGGGATGGCATGATTGCTTCCTGTGCTCGCAATTGTCTTAATAAGGCCTAACACAAAATATAGATTGTTCCCATCTACTAATGAGGTGTGATGACAGGCTTGCCCATAGTGTCAGACAAAAGACAAGAACTAAAGGCATGTTTCTGCCTGGTTTCGAACCAGGGACCTTTCGCGTGTAAGGCGAACGTGATGACCACTACACTACAGAAACCACAATTTTCCACCAAGCGTGCATGTGTCCCGCAGTTGAAATGACAGAGTTTGGTCATCTTTCCCAGGGGAAAATTTACACTGAGGGTCTTTCAGCAAAACAATGGTGTGCTTGTTTGTGGCGTTGGTGGTATAGTGGTGAGCATAGCTGCCTTCCAAGCAGTTGACCCGGGTTCGATTCCCGGCCAACGCATTGCCTTTAGCGCGTCGTACCTCGCTGCTCCAAAATCTTTTCAGGTTTTTCGGCCGTAGGTTCAGAAAAAACATACTCTCTCCCCGTCGGGGAATCGAACCCCGGTCTTCCGCGTGACAGGCGGAGATACTGTCCACTATACTAACGAGGAAGCTGTGTGCAGCTGAATCTCTACAACATGCAACAGGTAATACTGGCCCCTTCTCAATCTTCACAGAAGGTGTGTGTGTTCTTGTGCCTTTTTCATTAGGGAATGCATGGTGAGTGAGCTTGTCAGTGATGTGAAGTCCCAGAAACCCGAAACTGTGCATAGTTCTCCCTGTGCTACTGCTGAAGTGAGTCACCTCTGATCAACATGCTTCAGCCTTCTAAATGTTATGCTGTTGTCATGAGAGGCTAACAGCTCCTGTTTCTTCAAGGGGAATTAGCTCAAATGGTAGAGCGCTCGCTTAGCATGCGAGAGGTAGCGGGATCGATGCCCGCATTCTCCAACGAAGGTTTTGACTGTGTGAATGCCACTGAGAACAGCTTTAAAAACTATAAGTTTGAGTGTATAACTTCAGTGTACGTTATTTACCTGATTCACCATTTGCCTCTGCTTGACAGATGACCGTCTGAAAGCATGATATAGCAAAACAAAGAGAGGAACTTTTGGCCCGTACGGGGATCAAACCCGCGACCTTGGCGTTATTAGCACCACGCTCTAACCAACTGAGCTAACCGGCCCACAGTTGATAGCGGAACCCTTCAGGCATGACGGATGAATGTCCACCAGGTGTAATTGTTTTATTCTGTTTTTTTCCACATCCGAAGGCAAGCGCAGAAGGCACAACAACAGCACGGGGATGGCATGATTGCTTCCTGTGCTCGCAATTGTCTTAATAAGGCCTAACACAAAATATAGATTGTTCCCATCTACTAATGAGGTGTGATGACAGGCTTGCCCATAGTGTCAGACAAAAGACAAGAACTAAAGGCATGTTTCTGCCTGGTTTCGAACCAGGGACCTTTCGCGTGTAAGGCGAACGTGATGACCACTCCACTACAGAAACCACAATTTTCCACCAAGCGTGCATGTGTCCCGCAGTGGAAATGACAGAGTTTGGTCATCTTTCCCAGGGGAAAATTTGCACTGAGGGTCTTTCAGCAAAACAATGGTGTGCTTGTTTGTGGCGTTGGTGGTATAGTGGTGAGCATAGCTGCCTTCCAAGCAGTTGACCCGGGTTCGATTCCCGGCCAACGCATTGCCTTTAGCGCGTCGCACCTCGCTGCTCCAAAACCTTTTCAGGTTTTTCGGCCGTAGGTTCAGAAAAAACATACTCTCTCCCCGTCGGGGAATCGAACCCCGGTCTTCCGCGTGACAGGCGGAGATACTGTCCACTATACTAACGAGGAAGCTGTGTGCAGCTGAATCTCTGCAACATGCAACAGGTAATACTGGCCCCTTCTCAATCTTCACAGAAGGTGTGTGTGTTCTTGTGCCTTTTTCATTAGGGAATGCATGGTGAGTGAGCTTGTCAGTGATGTGAAGTCCCAGAAACCTGAAACTGTGCATAGTTCTCCCTGTGCTACTGCTGAAGTGAGTCACCTCTGAGCAACATGCTTCATCCTTCTAAATGTTATGCTGTTGTCATGAGAGGCTAACAGCTCCTGCTTCTTTAAGGGGAATTAGCTCAAATGGTAGAGCGCTCGCTTAGCATGCGAGAGGTAGCGGGATCGATGCCCGCATTCTCCAATGAAGGTTTTGACTGTGTGAATGCCACTGAGAACAGCTTTAAAAACTATAAGTTTGAGTGTATAACTTCAGTGTACGTTATTTACCTGATTCACCATTTGACTCTGCTTGACAGATGACCGTCTGAAAGCATGATATAGCAAAACAAAGAGAAGAATTTTTGGCCCGTACGGGGATCGAACCCACGACCTTGGCGTTATTAGCACCACGCTCTAACCAACTGAGCTAACCGGCCCACAGTTGATAGCAGAACCCTTCAGGCATGACGGATGAATGTCCATCAGGTGTAATTGTTTTATTCTGTTTTTTTCCACATCCGAAGCCAAGCGCAGAAGGCACAACAACAACACGGGGATGGCATGATTGCTTCCTGTGCTCGCAATTGTCTTAATAAGGCCTAACACAAAATATAGATTGTTCCCATCTACTAATGAGGTGTGATGACAGGCTTGCCCATAGTGTCAGACAAAAGACAAGAACTAAAGGCATGTTTCTGCCTGGTTTCGAACCAGGGACCTTTCGCGTGTAAGGCGAACGTGATGACCACTACACTACAGAAACCACAATTTTCCACCAAGCGTGCATGTGTCCCGCAGTGGAAATGACAGAGTTTTGTCATCTTTCCCAGGGGAAAATTTGCACTGAGGGTCTTTCAGCAAAACAATGGTGTGCTTTTTTGTGGCATTGGTGGTATAGTGGTGAGCATAGCTGCCTTCCAAGCAGTTGACCCGGGTTCGATTCCCGGCCAACGCATTGTCTTTAGCACGTCGCACCTTGCTGCTCCAAAACCCTTTCAGGTTTTTCGGCCGTAGGTTCAGAAAAAACATATTCTCTCCCCGTCGGGGAATCGAACCCCGGTCTTCCGCGTGACAGGCGGAGATACTGTCCACTATACTAACGAGGAAGCTGTGTGCAGCTGAATCTCTGCAACATGCAACAGGTCATACTGGCCCCTTCTCAATCTTCACAGAAGGTGTGTGTGTTCTTGTGCCTTTTTCATTAGGGAATGCATGGTGAGTGAGCTTGTCAGTGATGTGAAGTCCCAGAAACCTGAAACTGTGCATAGTTCTCCCTGTGCTACTGCTGAAGTGAGTCACCTCTGATCAACATGCTTCAGCCTTCTAAATGTTATGCTGTTGTCATGAGAGGCTAACAGCTCCTGTTTCTTCAAGGGGAATTAGCTCAAATGGTAGAGCGCTCGCTTAGCATGCGAGAGGTAGCGGGATTGATGCCCGCATTCTCCAACGAAGGTTTTGACTGTGTGAATGCCACTGAGAACAGCTTTAAAAACTATAAGTGTGAGTGTATAACTTCAGTGTACGTTATTTACCTGATTCACCATTTGCCTCTGCTTGACAGATGACCGTCTGAAAGCATGATATAGCAAAACAAAGAGAAGAATTTTTGGCCCGTACGGGGATCGAACCCGCGACCTTGGCGTTATTAGCACCACGCTCTAACCAACTGAGCTAACCGGCCCACAGTTGAAAGCGGAACCCTTCAGGCATGACGGATGAATGTCCACCAGGTGTAATTGTTTTATTCTGTTTTTTTCCACATCCGAAGCCAAGCGCAGAAGGCACAACAACAGCACGGGGATGGCATGATTGCTTCCTGTGCTCGCAATTGTCTTAACAAGGCCTAACACAAAATATAGATTGTTCCCATCTACTAATGAGGTGTGATGACAGGCTTGCCCATAGTGTCAGACAAAAGACAAGAACTAAAGGCATGTTTCTGCCTGGTTTCGAACCAGGGACCTTTCGCGTGTAAGGCGAACGTGATGACCACTACACTACAGAAACCACAATTTTCCACCAAGCGTGCATGTGTCCCGCAGTGGAAATGACAGAGTTTTGTCATCTTTCCCAGGGGAAAATTTGAACTGAGGGTCTTTCAGCAAAACAATGGTGTGCTTGTTTGTGGCGTTGGTGGTATAGTGGTGAGCATATCTGCCTTCCAAGCAGTTGACCCGGGTTCGATTCCCGGCCAATGCATTGCCTTTAGCGCGTCGCACCTTGCTGATCCAAAACCTTTTCAGGTTTTTCGGCCGTAGGTTCAGAAAAAACATACTCTCTCCCCGTCGGGGAATCGAACCCCGGTCTTCCGCGTGACAGGCGGAGATACTGTCCACTATACTAACGAGGAAGCTGTGTGCAGCTGAATCTCTGCAACATGCAACAGGTAATACTGGCCCCTTCTCAATCTTCACAGAAGGTGTGTGTGTTCTTGTGCCTTTTTCATTAGGGAATGCATGGTGAGTGAGCTTGTCAGTGATGTGAAGTCCCAGAAACCCGAAACTGTGCATAGTTCTCCCTGTGCTACTGCTGAAGTGAGTCACCTCTGATCAACATGCTTCAGCCTTCTAAATGTTATGCTGTTGTCATGAGAGGCTAACAGCTCCTGTTTCTTCAAGGGGTATTAGCTCAAATGGTAGAGCGCTCGCTTAGCATGCGAGAGGTAGCGGGATCGATGCCCGCATTCTCCAACGAAGGTTTTGACTGTGTGAATGCCACTGAGAACAGCTTTAAAAACTATAAGTTTGAGTGTATAACTTCAGTGTACGTTATTTACCTGATTCACCATTTGCCTCTGCTTGACAGATGACCGTCTGAAAGCATGATATAGCAAAACAAAGAGAGGAACTTTTGGCCCGTACGGGGATCGAACCCGCGACCTTGGCGTTATTAGCACCACGCTCTAACCAACTGAGCTAACCGGCCCACAGTTGATAGCGGAACCCTTCAGGCATGACGGATGAATGTCCACCAGGTGTAATTGTTTTATTCTGTTTTTTTCCACATCCGAAGGCAAGCGCAGAAGGCACAACAACAGCACGGGGATGGCATGATTGCTTCCTGTGCTCGCAATTGTCTTAATAAGGCCTAACACAAAATATAGATTGTTCCCATCTACTAATGAGGTGTGATGACAGGCTTGCCCATAGTGTCAGACAAAAGACAAGAACTAAAGGCATGTTTCTGCCTGGTTTCGAACCAGGGACCTTTCGCGTGTAAGGCGAACGTGATGACCACTCCACTACAGAAACCACAATTTTCCACCAAGCGTGCATGTGTCCCGCAGTGGAAATGACAGAGTTTGGTCATCTTTCCCAGGGGAAAATTTGCACTGAGGGTCTTTCAGCAAAACAATGGTGTGCTTGTTTGTGGCGTTGGTGGTATAGTGGTGAGCATAGCTGCCTTCCAAGCAGTTGACCCGGGTTCGATTCCCGGCCAACGCATTGCCTTTAGCGCGTCGCACCTCGCTGCTCCAAAACCTTTTCAGGTTTTTCGGCCGTAGGTTCAGAAAAAACATACTCTCTCCCCGTCGGGGAATCGAACCCCGGTCTTCCGCGTGACAGGCGGAGATACTGTCCACTATACTAACGAGGAAGCTGTGTGCAGCTGAATCTCTGCAACATGCAACAGGTAATACTGGCCCCTTCTCAATCTTCACAGAAGGTGTGTGTGTTCTTGTGCCTTTTTCATTAGGGAATGCATGGTGAGTGAGCTTGTCAGTGATGTGAAGTCCCAGAAACCTGAAACTGTGCATAGTTCTCCCTGTGCTACTGCTGAAGTGAGTCACCTCTGATCAACATGCTTCAGCCTTCTAAATGTTATGCTGTTGTCATGAGAGGCTAACAGCTGCTGTTTCTTCAAGGGGAATTAGCTCAAATGGTAGAGCGCTCGCTTAGCATTCGAGAGGTAGCGGGATCGATGCCCGCATTCTCCAACGAAGGTTTTGACTGTGTGAATGCCACTGAGAACAGCTTTAAAAACTATAAGTTTGAGTGTATAACTTCAGTGTACGTTATTTACCTGATTCACCATTTGCCTCTGCTTGACAGATGACCGTCTGAAAGCATGATATAGCAAAACAAAGAGAAGAACTTTTGGCCCGTACGGGGATCGAACCCGCGACCTTGGCGTTATTAGCACCACGCTCTAACCAACTGAGCTAACCTGCCCACAGTTGATAGCGGAACCCTTCAGGCATGACGGATGAATGTCCACAAGGTGTAATTGTTTTATTCTGTTTTTTTCCACATCCGAAGCCAAGCGCAGAAGGCACAACAACAGCACAGGGATGGCATGATTGCTTCCTGTGCTCGCAATTGTCTTAATAAGGCCTAACACAAAATATAGATTGTTCCCATCTACTAATGAGGTGTGATCACAGGCTTGCCCATAGTGTCAGACAAAAGACAAGAACTAAAGGCATGTTTCTGCCTGGTTTCGAACCAGGGACCTTTCGCGTGTAAGGCGAACGTGATGACCACTACACTACAGAAACCACAATTTTCCACCAAGCGTGCATGTGTCCCGCAGTGGAAATGACAGAGTTTGGTCATCTTTCCCAAGGGAAAATTTACACTGAGGGTCTTTCAGCAAAACAATGGTGTGCTTGTTTGTGGCGTTGCTGGTATAGTGGTGAGCATAGCTGCCTTCCAAGCAGTTGACCCGGGTTCGATTCCCGGCCAACGCATTGCCTTTAGCGCGTCGCACCTCGCTGCTCCAAAACCTTTTCAGGTTTTTCGGCCGTAGGTTCAGAAAAAACATACTCTCTCCCCGTCGGGGAATCGAACCCCGGTCTTCCGCGTGACAGGCGGAGATACTGTCCACTATACTAACGAGGAAGCTGTGTGCAGCTGAATCTCTGCAACATGCAACAGGTAATACTGGCCCCTTCTCAATCTTCACAGAAGGTGTGTGTGTTCTTGTGCCTTTTTCATTAGGGAATGCATGGTGAGTGAGCTTGTCAGTGATGTGAAGTCCCAGAAACCTGAAACTGTGCATAGTTCTCCCTGTGCTACTGCTGAAGTGAGTCACCTCTGATCAACATGCTTCAGCCTTCTAAATGTTATGCTGTTGTCATGAGAGGCTAACAGCTGCTGTTTCTTCAAGGGGAATTAGCTCAAATGGTAGAGCGCTCGCTTAGCATTCGAGAGGTAGCGGGATCGATGCCCGCATTCTCCAACGAAGGTTTTGACTGTGTGAATGCCACTGAGAACAGCTTTAAAAACTATAAGTTTGAGTGTATAACTTCAGTGTACGTTATTTACCTGATTCACCATTTGCCTCTGCTTGACAGATGACCGTCTGAAAGCATGATATAGCAAAACAAAGAGAAGAACTTTTGGCCCGTACGGGGATCGAACCCGCGACCTTGGCGTTATTAGCACCACGCTCTAACCAACTGAGCTAACCTGCCCACAGTTGATAGCGGAACCCTTCAGGCATGACGGATGAATGTCCACAAGGTGTAATTGTTTTATTCTGTTTTTTTCCACATCCGAAGCCAAGCGCAGAAGGCACAACAACAGCACAGGGATGGCATGATTGCTTCCTGTGCTCGCAATTGTCTTAATAAGGCCTAACACAAAATATAGATTGTTCCCATCTACTAATGAGGTGTGATCACAGGCTTGCCCATAGTGTCAGACAAAAGACAAGAACTAAAGGCATGTTTCTGCCTGGTTTCGAACCAGGGACCTTTCGCGTGTAAGGCGAACGTGATGACCACTACACTACAGAAACCACAATTTTCCACCAAGCGTGCATGTGTCCCGCAGTGGAAATGACAGAGTTTGGTCATCTTTCCCAAGGGAAAATTTACACTGAGGGTCTTTCAGCAAAACAATGGTGTGCTTGTTTGTGGCGTTGCTGGTATAGTGGTGAGCATAGCTGCCTTCCAAGCAGTTGACCCGGGTTCGATTCCCGGCCAATGCATTGCCTTTAGCGCGTCGCACCTTGCTGATCCAAAACCTTTTCAGGTTTTTCGGCCGTAGGTTCAGAAAAAACATATTCTCTCCCCGTCGGGGAATCGAACCCCGGTCTTCCGCGTGACAGGCGGAGATACTGTCCACTATACTAACGAGGAAGCTGTGTGCAGCTGAATCTCTGCAACATGCAACAGGTAATACTGGCCCCTTCTCAATCTTCACAGAAGGTGTGTGTGTTCTTGTGCCTTTTTCATTAGGGAATGCATGGTGAGTGAGCTTGTCAGTGATGTGAAGTCCCAGAAACCTGAAACTGTGCATAGTTCTCCCTGTGCTACTGCTGAAGTGAGTCACCTCTGATCAACATGCTTCAGCCTTCTAAATGTTATGCTGTTGTCATGAGAGGCTAACAGCTCCTGTTTCTTCAAGGGGAATTAGCTCAAATGGTAGAGCGCTCGCTTAGCATGCGAGAGGTAGCGGGATCGACGCCCGCATTCTCCAACGAAGGTTTTGACTGTGTGAATGCCACTTAGAACAGCTTTAAAAACTATAAGTTTGAGTGTATAACTTCAGTGTACGTTATTTACCTGATTCACCATTTGCCTCTGCTTGACAGATGACCGTCTGAAAGCATGATATAGCAAAACAAAGAGAAGAACTTTTGGCCCGTACGGGGATCGAACCCGCGACCTTGGCGTTATTAGCACCACGCTCTAACCAACTGAGCTAACCGGCCCACAGTTGATAGCGGAACCCTTCAGGCATGACGGATGAATGTCCACAAGGTGTAATTGTTTTATTCAGTTTTTTTCCACATCCGAAGCCAAGCGCAGAAGGCACAACAACAGCACGGGGATGGCATGATTGCTTCCTGTGCTCGCAATTGTCTTAATAAGGCCTAACACAAAATATAGATTGTTCCCATCTACTAATGAGGTGTGATGACAGGCGTGCCCATAGTGTCAGACAAAAGACAAGAACTAAAGGCATGTTTCTGCCTGGTTTCGAACCAGGGACCTTTCGCGTGTAAGGCGAATGTGATGACCACTACACTACAGAAACCACAATTTTCCACCAAGCGTGCATGTGTCCCGCAGTGGAAATGACAGAGTTTGGTCATCTTTCCCAGGGGAAAATTTGCACTGAGGGTCTTTCAGCAAAACAATGGTGTGCTTGTTTGTGGCGTTGGTGGTATAGTGGTGAGCATAGCTGCCTTCCAAGCAGTTGACCCGGGTTCGATTCCCGGCCAACGCATTGCATTTAGCACGTCGCACCTCGCTGCTCCAAAACCTTTTCAGGTTTTTCGGCCGTAGGTTCAGAAAAAGCATATTCTCTCCCCGTCGGGGAATCGAACCCCGGTCTTCCGCGTGACAGGCGGAGATACTGTCCACTATACTAACGAGGAAGCTGTGTGCAGCTGAATCTCTGCAGCATGCAACAGGTAATACTGGCCCCTTCTCAATCTTCACAGAAGGTGTGTGTGTTCTTGTGCCTTTTTCATTAGGGAATGCATGGTGAGTGAGCTTGTCAGTGATGTGAAGTCCCAGAAACCTAAAACTGTGCATAGTTCTCCCTGTGCTACTGCTGAAGTGAGTCACCTCTGATCAACATGCTTCAGCCTTCTAAATGTTATGCTGTTGTCATGAGAGGCTAACAGCTCCTGTTTCTTCAAGGGGAATTAGCTCAAATGGTAGAGCTTGTTTGTGGCGTTGGTGGTATAGTGGTGAGCATAGCTGCCTTCCAAGCAGTTGACCCGGGTTCGATTCCCGGCCAATGCATTGCCTTTAGCGCGTCGCACCTTGCTGATCCAAAACCTTTTCAGGTTTTTCGGCCGTAGGTTCAGAAAAAACATACTCTCTCCCCGTCGGGGAATCGAACCCCGGTCTTCCGCGTGACAGGCGGAGATACTGTCCACTATACTAACGAGGAAGCTGTGTGCAGCTGAATCTCTGCAACATGCAACAGGTAATACTGGCCCCTTCTCAATCTTCACAGAAGGTGTGTGTGTTCTTGTGCCTTTTTCATTAGGGAATGCATGGTGAGTGAGCTTGTCAGTGATGTGAAGTCCCAGAAACCTAAAACTGTGCATAGTTCTCCCTGTGCTACTGCTGAAGTGAGTCACCTCTGATCAACATGCTTCAGCCTTCTAAATGTTATGCTGTTGTCATGAGAGGCTAACAGCTCCTGTTTCTTCAAGGGGAATTAGCTCAAATGGTAGAGCGCTCGCTTAGCATGCGAGAGGTAGCGGGATCGATGCCCGCATTCTCCAACGAAGGTTTTGACTGTGTGAATGCCACTGAGAACAGCTTTAAAAACTATAAGTTTGAGTGTATAACTTCAGTGTACGTTATTTACCTGATTCACCATTTGCCTCTGCTTGACAGATGACCGTCTGAAAGCATGATATAGCAAAACAAAGAGAAGAACTTTTGGCCCGTACGGGGATCGAACCCGCGACCTTGGCGTTATTAGCACCACGCTCTAACCAACTGAGCTAACCGGCCCACAGTTGAAAGCTGAACCCTTCAGGCATGACGGATGAATGTCCACCAGGTGTAATTGTTTTATTCTGTTTTTTTCCACATCCGAAGCCAAGCGCAGAAGGCACAACAACAGCACGGGGATGGCATGATTGCTTCCTGTGCTCGCAATTGTCTTAATAAGGCCTAACACAAAATATAGATTGTTCCCATCTACTAATGAGGTGTGATGACAGGCTTGCCCATAGTGTCAGACAAAAGACAAGAACTAAAGGCATGTTTCTGCCTGGTTTCGAACCAGGGACCTTTCGCGTGTAAGGCGAACGTGATGACCACTACACTACAGAAAGCACAATTTTCCACCAAGCGTGCATGTGTCCCGCAGTGGAAATGACAGAGTTTGGTCATCTTTCCCAGGGGAAAATTTGCACTGAGGGTCTTTCAGCAAAACAATGGTGTGCTTGTTTGTGGTGTTGGTGGTATAGTGGTGAGCATAGCTGCCTTCCAAGCAGTTGACCCGGGTTCGATTCCCGACCAACGCATTGCCTTTAGCGCGTCGCACCTTGCTGATCCAAAACCTTTTCAGGTTTTTCGGCTGTAGGTTCAGAAAAAACATATTCTCTCCCCGTCGGGGAATCGAACCCCGGTCTTCCGCGTGACAGGCGGAGATACTGTCCACTATACTAACGAGGAAGCTGTGTGCAGCTGAATCTCTGCAACATGCAACAGGTAATACTGGGCCCTTCTCAATCTTCACAGAAGGTGTGTGTGTTCTTGTGCATTTTTCATTAGGGAATGCATGGTGAGTGAGCTTGTCAGTGATGTGAAGTCCCAGAAACCTGAAACTGTGCATAGTTCTCCCTGTGCTACTGCTGAAGTGAGTCACCTCTGATCAACATGCTTCAGCCTTCTAAATGTTATGCTGTTGTCATGAGAGGCTAACAGCTCCTGTTTCTTCAAGGGGAATTAGCTCAAATGGTAGAGCGCTCGCTTAGCATGCGAGAGGTAGCGGGATCGATGCCCGCATTCTCCAACGAAGGTTTTGACTGTGTGAATGCCACTGAGAACAGCTTTAAAAACTATAAGTTTGAGTGTATAACTTCAGTGTACGTTATTTACCTGATTCACCATTTGCCTCTGCTTGACAGATGACCGTCTGAAAGCATGATATAGCAAAACAAAGAGAAGAACTTTTGGCCCGTACGGGGATCGAACCCGCGACCTTGGCGTTATTAGCACCACACTCTAACCAACTGAGCTAACCGGCCCACAGTTGAAAGCTGAACCCTTCAGGCATGACGGATGAATGTCCACCAGGTGTAATTGTTTTATTCTGTTTTTTTCCACATCCGAAGCCAAGCGCAGAAGGCACAACAACAGCACGGGGATGGCATGATTGCTTCCTGTGCTCGCAATTGTCTTAATAAGGCCTAACACAAAATATAGATTGTTCCCATCTACTAATGAGGTGTGATGACAGGCTTGCCCATAGTGTCAGACAAAAGACAAGAACTAAAGGCATGTTTCTGCCTGGTTTCGAACCAGGGACCTTTCGCGTGTAAGGCGAACGTGATGACCACTACACTACAGAAACCACAATTTTCCACCAAGCGTGCATGTGTCCCGCAGTGGAAATGACAGAGTTTGGTCATCTTTCCCAGGGGAAAATTTGCACTGAGGGTCTTTCAGCAAAACAATGGTGTGCTTGTTTGTGGTGTTGGTGGTATAGTGGTGAGCATAGCTGCCTTCCAAGCAGTTGACCCGGGTTCGATTCCCGGCCAACGCATTGCCTTTAGCGCGTCGCACCTCGCTGCTCCAAAACCTTTTCAGGTTTTTCGGCCGTAGGTTCAGAAAAAACATACTCTCTCCCCGTCGGGGAATCGAACCCCGGTCTTCCGCGTGACAGGCGGAGATACTGTCCACTATACTAACGAGGAAGCTGTGTGCAGCTGAATCTCTGCAACATGCAACAGGTAATACTGGCCCCTTCTCAATCTTCACAGAAGGTGTGTGTGTTCTTGTGCCTTTTTCATTAGGGAATGCATGGTGAGTGAGCTTGTCAGTGATGTGAAGTCCCAGAAACCTGAAACTGTGCATAGTTCTCCCTGTGCTACTGCTGAAGTGAGTCACCTCTGATCAACATGCTTCAGCCTTCTAAATGTTATGCTGTTGTCATGAGAGGCTAACAGCTCCTGTTTCTTCAAGGGGAATTAGCTCAAATGGTAGAGCGCTCGCTTAGCATGCGAGAGGTAGCGGGATCGATGCCCGCATTCTCCAACGAAGGTTTTGACTGTGTGAATGCCACTTAGAACAGCTTTAAAAACTATAAGTTTGAGTGTATAACTTCAGTGTACGTTATTTACCTGATTCACCATTTGCCTCTGCTTGACAGATGACCGTCTGAAAGCATGATATAGCAAAACAAAGAGAAGAACTTTTGGCCCGTACGGGGATCGAACCCGCGACCTTGGCGTTATTAGCACCACGCTCTAACCAACTGAGCTAACCGGCCCACAGTTGATAGCGGAACCCTTCAGGCATGACGGATGAATGTCCACAAGGTGTAATTGTTTTATTCTGTTTTTTTCCACATCCGAAGCCAAGCACAGAAGGCACAACAACAGCACGGGGATGGCATGATTGCTTCCTGTGCTCGCAATTGTCTTAATAAGGCCTAACACAAAATATAGATTGTTCCCATCTACTAATGAGGTGTGATGACAGGCTTGCCCATAGTGTCAGACAAAAGACAAGAACTAAAGGCATGTTTCTGCCTGGTTTCGAACCAGGGACCTTTCACGTGTAAGGCGAATGTGATGACCACTACACTACAGAAACCACAATTTTCCACCAAGCGTGCATGTGTCCCGCAGTGGAAATGACAGAGTTTGGTCATCTTTCCCAGGGGAAAATTTGCACTGAGGGTCTTTCAGCAAAACAATGGTGTGCTTGTTTGTGGCGTTGGTGGTATAGTGGTGAGCATAGCTGCCTTCCAAGCAGTTGACCCGGGTTCGATTCCCGGCCAACGCATTGCATTTAGCACGTCGCACCTTGCTGCTCCAAAACCTTTTCAGGTTTTTCGGCCGTAGGTTCAGAAAAAACATATTCTCTCCCCGTCGGGGAATCGAACCCCGGTCTTCCGCGTGACAGGCGGAGATACTGTCCACTATACTAACGAGGAAGCTGTGTGCAGCTGAATCTCTGCAACATGCAACAGGTAATACTGGCCCCTTCTCAATCTTCACAGAAGGTGTGTGTGTTCTTGTGCCTTTTTCATTAGGGAATGCATGGTGAGTGAGCTTGTCAGTGATGTGAAGTCCCAGAAACCTGAAACTGTGCATAGTTCTCCCTGTGCTACTGCTGAAGTGAGTCACCTCTGATCAACATGCTTCAGCCTTCTAAATGTTATGCTGTTGTCATGAGAGGCTAACAGCTCCTGTTTCTTCAAGGGGAATCAGCTCAAATGGTAGAGCGCTCGCTTAGCATGCGAGAGGTAGCGGGATCGATCCCCGCATTCTCCAACGAAGGTTTTGACTGTGTGAATGCCACTGAGAACAGCTTTAAAAACTATAAGTTTGAGTGTATAACTTCAGTGTACGTTATTTACCTGATTCACCATTTGCCTCTGCTTGACAGATGACCGTCTGAAAGCATGATATAGCAAAACAAAGAGAAGAATTTTTGGCCCGTACGGGGATCGAACCCGCGACCTTGGCGTTATTAGCACCACGCTCTAACCAACTGAGCTAACCGGCCCACAGTTGAAAGCTGAACCCTTCAGGCATGACGGATGAATGTCCACCAGGTGTAATTGTTTTATTCTGTTTTTTTCCACATCCGAAGCCAAGCGCAGAAGGCAGAACAACAGCACGGGGATGGCATGATTGCTTCCTGTGCTCGCAATTGTCTTAATAAGGCCTAACACAAAATATAGATTGTTCCCATCTACTAATGAGGTGTGATGACAGGCGTGCCCATAGTGTCAGACAAAAGACAAGAACTAAAGGCATGTTTCTGCCTGGTTTCGAACCAGGTACCTTTCGCGTGTAAGGCGAACGTGATGACCACTACACTACAGAAACCACAATTTTCCACCAAGCGTGCATGTGTCCCGCAGTGGAAATGACAGAGTTTGGTCATCTTTCCCAGGGGAAAATTTACACTGAGGGTCTTTCAGCAAAACAATGGTGTGCTTGTTTGTGGCGTTGGTGGTATAGTGGTGAGCATAGCTGCCTTCCAAGCAGTTGACCCGGGTTCGATTCCCGGCCAACGCATTGCCTTTAGCGCGTCGTACCTCGCTGCTCCAAAATCTTTTCAGGTTTTTCGGCCGTAGGTTCAGAAAAATCATACTCTCTCCCCGTCGGGGAATCGAACCCCGGTCTTCCGCGTGACAGGCGGAGATACTGTCCACTATACTAACGAGGAAGCTGTGTGCAGCTGGATCTCTACAACATGCAACAGGTAATACTAGCCCCTTCTCAATCTTCACAGAAGGTGTGTGTGTTCTTGTGCCTTTTTCATTAGGGAATGCATGGTGAGTGAGCTTGTCAGTGATGTGAAGTCCCAGAAACCCGAAACTGTGCATAGTTCTCCCTGTGCTACTGCTGAAGTGAGTCACCTCTGATCAACATGCTTCAGCCTTCTAAATGTTATGCTGTTGTCATGAGAGGCTAACAGCTCCTGTTTCTTCAAGGGGAATTAGCTCAAATGGTAGAGCGCTCGCTTAGCATGCGAGAGGTAGCGGGATCGATGCCCGCATTCTCCAACGAAGGTTTTGACTGTGTGAATGCCACTGAGAACAGCTTTAAAAACTATAAGTTTGAGTGTATAACTTCAGTGTACGTTATTTACCTGATTCACCATTTGCCTCTGCTTGACAGATGACCGTCTGAAAGCATGATATAGCAAAACAAAGAGAAGAACTTTTGGCCCGTACGGGGATCGAACCCGCGACCTTGGCGTTATTAGCACCACGCTCTAACCAACTGAGCTAACCGGCCCACAGTTGATAACGGAACCCTTCAGGCATGACGGATGAAGGTCCACAAGGTGTAATTGTTTTATTCTGTTTTTTTCCACATCCGAAGGCAAGCGCAGAAGGCACAACAACAGCACGGGGATGGCATGATTGCTTCCTGTGCTCGCAATTGTCTTAATAAGGCCTAACACAAAATATAGATTGTTCCCATCTACTAATGAGGTGTGATGACAGGCTTGCCCATAGTGTCAGACAAAAGATAAGAACTAAAGGCATGTTTCTGCCTGGTTTCGAACCAGGGACCTTTCGCGTGTAAGGCGAACGTGATGACCACTACACTACAGAAACCACAATTTTCCACCAAGCGTGCATGTGTCCTGCAGTGGAAATGACAGAGTTTGGTAATCTCTCCCAGGGGAAAATTTACACTGAGGGTCTTTCAGCAAAACAATGGTGTGCTTGTTTGTGGTGTTGGTGGTATAGTGGTGAGCATAGCTGCCTTCCGAGCAGTTGACCCGGGTTCGATTCCCGGCCAACGCATTGTCTTTAGCACGTCGCACCTTGCTGCTCCAAAACCCTTTCAGGTTTTTCGGCCGTAGGTTCAGAAAAAACATATTCTCTCCCCGTCGGGGAATCGAACCCCGGTCTTCCGCGTGACAGGCGGAGATACTGTCCACTATACTAACGAGGAAGCTGTGTGCAGCTGAATCTCTGCAACATGCAACAGGTCATACTGGCCCCTTCTCAATCTTCACAGAAGGTGTGTGTGTTCTTGTGCCTTTTTCATTAGGGAATGCATGGTGAGTGAGCTTGTCAGTGATGTGAAGTCCCAGAAACCTGAAACTGTGCATAGTTCTCCCTGTGCTACTGCTGAAGTGAGTCACCTCTGATCAACATGCTTCAGCCTTCTAAATGTTATGCTGTTGTCATGAGAGGCTAACAGCTCCTGTTTCTTCAAGGGGAATTAGCTCAAATGGTAGAGCGCTCGCTTAGCATGCGAGAGGTAGCGGGATCGATGCCCGCATTCTCCAACGAAGGTTTTGACTGTGTGAATGCCACTGAGAACAGCTTTAAAAACTATAAGTGTGAGTGTATAACTTCAGTGTACGTTATTTACCTGATTCACCATTTGCCTCTGCTTGACAGATGACCGTCTGAAAGCATGATATAGCAAAACAAAGAGAAGAATTTTTGGCCCGTACGGGGATCGAACCCGCGACCTTGGCGTTATTAGCACCACGCTCTAACCAACTGAGCTAACCGGCCCACAGTTGAAAGCGGAACCCTTCAGGCATGACGGATGAATGTCCACCAGGTGTAATTGTTTTATTCTGTTTTTTTCCACATCCGAAGCCAAGCGCAGAAGGCACAACAACAGCACGGGGATGGCATGATTGCTTCCTGTGCTCGCAATTGTCTTAACAAGGCCTAACACAAAATATAGATTGTTCCCATCTACTAATGAGGTGTGATGACAGGCTTGCCCATAGTGTCAGACAAAAGACAAGAACTAAAGGCATGTTTCTGCCTGGTTTCGAACCAGGGACCTTTCGCGTGTAAGGCGAACGTGCTGACCACTACACTACAGAAACCACAATTTTCCACCAAGCGTGCATGTGTCCCGCAGTGGAAATGACAGAGTTTGGTCATCTTTCCCAAGGGAAAATTTACACTGAGGGTCTTTCAGCAAAACAATGGTGTGCTTGTTTGTGGCGTTGGTGGTATAGTGGTGAGCATAGCTGCCTTCCAAGCAGTTGACCCGGGTTCGATTCCCGGCCAATGCATTGCCTTTAGCGCGTCGCACCTTGCTGATCCAAAACCTTTTCAGGTTTTTCGGCCGTAGGTTCAGAAAAAACATACTCTCTCCCCGTCGGGGAATCGAACCCCGGTCTTCCGCGTGACAGGCGGAGATACTGTCCACTATACTAACGAGGAAGCTGTGTGCAGCTGAATCTCTGCAACATGCAACAGGTAATACTGGCCCCTTCTCAATCTTCACAGAAGGTGTGTGTGTTCTTGTGCCTTTTTCATTAGGGAATGCATGGTGAGTGAGCTTGTCAGTGATGTGAAGTCCCAGAAACCTAAAACTGTGCATAGTTCTCCCTGTGCTACTGCTGAAGTGAGTCACCTCTGATCAACATGCTTCAGCCTTCTAAATGTTATGCTGTTGTCATGAGAGGCTAACAGCTCCTGTTTCTTCAAGGGGAATTAGCTCAAATGGTAGAGCGCTCGCTTAGCATGCGAGAGGTAGCGGGATCGATGCCCGCATTCTCCAACGAAGGTTTTGACTGTGTGAATGCCACTGAGAACAGCTTTAAAAACTATAAGTTTGAGTGTATAACTTCAGTGTACGTTATTTACCTGATTCACCATTTGCCTCTGCTTGACAGATGACCGTCTGAAAGCATGATATAGCAAAACAAAGAGAAGAACTTTTGGCCCGTACGGGGATCGAACCCGCGACCTTGGCGTTATTAGCACCACGCTCTAACCAACTGAGCTAACCGGCCCACAGTTGAAAGCTGAACCCTTCAGGCATGACGGATGAATGTCCACCAGGTGTAATTGTTTTATTCTGTTTTTTTCCACATCCGAAGCCAAGCGCAGAAGGCACAACAACAGCACGGGGATGGCATGATTGCTTCCTGTGCTCGCAATTGTCTTAATAAGGCCTAACACAAAATATAGATTGTTCCCATCTACTAATGAGGTGTGATGACAGGCTTGCCCATAGTGTCAGACAAAAGACAAGAACTAAAGGCATGTTTCTGCCTGGTTTCGAACCAGGGACCTTTCGCGTGTAAGGCGAACGTGATGACCACTACACTACAGAAAGCACAATTTTCCACCAAGCGTGCATGTGTCCCGCAGTGGAAATGACAGAGTTTGGTCATCTTTCCCAGGGGAAAATTTACACTGAGGGTCTTTCAGCAAAACAATGGTGTGCTTGTTTGTGGTGTTGGTGGTATAGTGGTGAGCATAGCTGCCTTCCAAGCAGTTGACCCGGGTTCGATTCCCGACCAACGCATTGCCTTTAGCGCGTCGCACCTTGCTGATCCAAAACCTTTTCAGGTTTTTCGGCTGTAGGTTCAGAAAAAACATATTCTCTCCCCGTCGGGGAATCGAACCCCGGTCTTCCGCGTGACAGGCGGAGATACTGTCCACTATACTAACGAGGAAGCTGTGTGCAGCTGAATCTCTGCAACATGCAACAGGTAATACTGGGCCCTTCTCAATCTTCACAGAAGGTGTGTGTGTTCTTGTGCATTTTTCATTAGGGAATGCATGGTGAGTGAGCTTGTCAGTGATGTGAAGTCCCAGAAACCTGAAACTGTGCATAGTTCTCCCTGTGCTACTGCTGAAGTGAGTCACCTCTGAGCAACATGCTTCAGCCTTCTAAATGTTATGCTGTTGTCATGAGAGGCTAACAGCTCCTGTTTCTTCAAGGGGAATTAGCTCAAATGGTAGAGCGCTCGCTTAGCATGCGAGAGGTAGCGGGATCGATGCCCGCATTCTCCAACGAAGGTTTTGACTGTGTGAATGCCACTGAGAACAGCTTTAAAAACTATAAGTTTGAGTGTATAACTTCAGTGTACGTTATTTACCTGATTCACCATTTGCCTCTGCTTGACAGATGACCGTCTGAAAGCATGATATAGCAAAACAAAGAGAAGAACTTTTGGCCCGTACGGGGATCGAACCCGCGACCTTGGCGTTATTAGCACCACGCTCTAACCAACTGAGCTAACCGGCCCACAGTTGAAAGCTGAACCCTTCAGGCATGACGGATGAATGTCCACCAGGTGTAATTGTTTTATTCTGTTTTTTTCCACATCCGAAGCCAAGCGCAGAAGGCACAACAACAGCACGGGGATGGCATGATTGCTTCCTGTGCTCGCAATTGTCTTAATAAGGCCTAACACAAAATATAGATTGTTCCCATCTACTAATGAGGTGTGATGACAGGCTTGCCCATAGTGTCAGACAAAAGACAAGAACTAAAGGCATGTTTCTGCCTGGTTTCGAACCAGGGACCTTTCGCGTGTAAGGCGAACGTGATGACCACTACACTACAGAAACCACAATTTTCCACCAAGCGTGCATGTGTCCCGCAGCGGAAATGACAGAGTTTGGTCATCTTTCCCAGGGGAAAATTTGCACTGAGGGTCTTTCAGCAAAACAATGGTGTGCTTGTTTGTGGTGTTGGTGGTATAGTGGTGAGCATAGCTGCCTTCCAAGCAGTTGACCCGGGTTCGATTCCCGGCCAACGCATTGCCTTTAGCGCGTCGCACATCGCTGCTCCAAAACCTTTTCAGGTTTTTCGGCCGTAGGTTCAGAAAAAACATACTCTCTCCCCGTCGGGGAATCGAACCCCGGTCTTCCGCGTGACAGGCGGAGATACTGTCCACTATACTAACGAGGAAGCTGTGTGCAGCTGAATCTCTGCAACATGCAACAGGTAATACTGGCCCCTTCTCAATCTTCACAGAAGGTGTGTGTGTTCTTGTGCCTTTTTCATTAGGGAATGCATGGTGAGTGAGCTTGTCAGTGATGTGAAGTCCCAGAAACCTGAAACTGTGCATAGTTCTCCCTGTGCTACTGCTGAAGTGAGTCACCTCTGATCAACATGCTTCAGCCTTCTAAATGTTATGCTGTTGTCATGAGAGGCTAACAGCTCCTGTTTCTTCAAGGGGAATTAGCTCAAATGGTAGAGCGCTCGCTTAGCATGCGAGAGGTAGCGGGATCGACGCCCGCATTCTCCAACGAAGGTTTTGACTGTGTGAATGCCACTTAGAACAGCTTTAAAAACTATAAGTTTGAGTGTATAACTTCAGTGTACGTTATTTACCTGATTCACCATTTGCCTCTGCTTGACAGATGACCGTCTGAAAGCATGATATAGCAAAACAAAGAGAAGAACTTTTGGCCCGTACGGGGATCTAACCCGCGACCTTGGCGTTATTAGCACCACGCTCTAACCAACTGAGCTAACCGGCCCACAGTTGATAAACCCTTCAGGCATGACGGATGAATGTCCACAAGGTGTAATTGTTTTATTCTGTTTTTTTCCACATCCGAAGCCAAGCGCAGAAGGCACAACAACAGCACGGGGATGGCATGATTGCTTCCTGTGCTCGCAATTGTCTTAATAAGGCCTAACACAAAATATAGATTGTTCCCATCTACTAATGAGGTGTGATGACAGGCTTGCCCATAGTGTCAGACAAAAGACAAGAACTAAAGGCATGTTTCTGCCTGGTTTCGAACCAGGGACCTTTCGCGTGTAAGGCGAATGTGATGACCACTACACTACAGAAACCACAATTTTCCACCAAGCGTGCATGTGTCCCGCAGTGGAAATGACAGAGTTTGGTCATCTTTCCCAGGGGAAAATTTGCACTGAGGGTCTTTCAGCAAAACAATGGTGTGCTTGTTTGTGGCGTTGGTGGTATAGTGGTGAGCATAGCTGCCTTCCAAGCAGTTGACCCGGGTTCGATTCCCGGCCAACGCATTGCATTTAGCACGTCGCACCTTGCTGCTCCAAAACCTTTTCAGGTTTTTCGGCCGTAGGTTCAGAAAAAACATATTCTCTCCCCGTCGGGGAATCGAACCCCGGTCTTCCGCGTGACAGGCGGAGATACTGTCCACTATACTAACGAGGAAGCTGTGTGCAGCTGAATCTCTGCAACATGCAACAGGTAATACTGGCCCCTTCTCAATCTTCACAGAAGGTGTGTGTGTTCTTGTGCCTTTTTCATTAGGGAATGCATGGTGAGTGAGCTTGTCAGTGATGTGAAGTCCCAGAAACCTGAAACTGTGCATAGTTCTCCCTGTGCTACTGCTGAAGTGAGTCACCTCTGATCAACATGCTTCAGCCTTCTAAATGTTATGCTGTTGTCATGAGAGGCTAACAGCTCCTGTTTCTTCAAGGGGAATTAGCTCAAATGGTAGAGCGCTCGCTTAGCATGCGAGAGGTAGCGGGATCGATGCCCGCATTCTCCAACGAAGGTTTTGACTGTGTGAATGCCACTGAGAACAGCTTTAAAAACTATAAGTTTGAGTGTATAACTTCAGTGTACGTTATTTACCTGATTCACCATTTGCCTCTGCTTGACAGATGACCGTCTGAAAGCATGATATAGCAAAACAAAGAGAAGAACTTTCGGCCCGTACGGGGATCGAACCCGCGACCTTGGCGTTATTAGCACCACGCTCTAACCAACTGAGCTAACCGGCCCACAGTTGAAAGCTGAACCCTTCAGGCATGACGGATGAATGTCCACCAGGTGTAATTGTTTTATTCTGTTTTTTTCCACATCCGAAGCCAAGCGCAGAAGGCACAACAACAGCACGGGGATGGCATGATTGCTTCCTGTGCTCGCAATTGTCTTAATAAGGCCTAACACAAAATATAGATTGTTCCCATCTACTAATGAGGTGTGATGACAGGCTTGCCCATAGTGTCAGACAAAAGACAAGAACTAAAGGCATGTTTCTGCCTGGTTTCGAACCAGGGACCTTTCGCGTGTAAGGCGAACGTGATGACCACTACACTACAGAAACCACAATTTTCCACCAAGCGTGCATGTGTCCCGCAGTGGAAATGACAGAGTTTGGTCATCTTTCCCAGGGGAAAATTTACACTGAGGGTCTTTCAGCAAAACAATGGTGTGCTTGTTTGTGGCGTTGGTGGTATAGTGGTGAGCATAGCTGCCTTCCAAGCAGTTGACCCGGGTTCGATTCCCGGCCAACGCATTGCCTTTAGCGCGTCGCACCTCGCTGCTCCAAAACCTTTTCAGGTTTTTCGGCCGTAGGTTCAGAAAAAACATACTCTCTCCCCGTCGGGGAATCGAACCCCGGTCTTCCGCGTGACAGGCGGAGATACTGTCCACTATACTAACGAGGAAGCTGTGTGCAGCTGAACCTCTACAACATGCAACAGGTAATACTGGCCCCTTCTCAATCTTCACAGAAGGTGTGTGTGTTCTTGTGCCTTTTTCATTAGGGAATGCATGGTGAGTGAGCTTGTCAGTGATGTGAAGTCCCAGAAACCTGAAACTGTGCATAGTTCTCCCTGTGCTACTGCTGAAGTGAGTCACCTCTGATCAACATGCTTCAGCCTTCTAAATGTTATGCTGTTGTCATGAGAGGCTAACAGCTCCTGTTTCTTCAAGGGGAATTAGCTCAAATGGTAGAGCGCTCGCTTAGCATGCGAGAGGTAGCGGGATCGATGCCCGCATTCTCCAACGAAGGTTTTGACTGTGTGAATGCCACTGAGAACAGCTTTAAAAACTATAAGTTTGAGTGTATAACTTCAGTGTACGTTATTTACCTGATTCACCATTTGCCTCTGCTTGACAGATGACCGTCTGAAAGCATGATATAGCAAAACAAAGAGAAGAATTTTTGGCCCGTACGGGGATCGAACCCACAACCTTGGCGTTATTAGCACCACGCTCTAACCAACTGAGCTAACCGGCCCACAGTTGATAGCAGAACCCTTCAGGCATGACGGATGAATGTCCACAAGGTGTAATTGTTTTATTCTGTTTTTTTCCACATCCGAAGCCAAGCGCAGAAGGCACAACAACAGCACGGGGATGGCATGATTGCTTCCTGTGCTAGCAATTGTCTTAATAAGGCCTAACACAAAATATAGATTGTTCCCATCTACTAATGAGGTGTGATGACAGGCTTGCCCATAGTGTCAGACAAAAGACAAGAACTAAAGGCATGTTTCTGCCTGGTTTCGAACCAGGGACCTTTCGCGTGTAAGGCGAATGTGATGACCACTACACTACAGAAACCACAATTTTCCACCAAGCGTGCATGTGTCCCGCAGTGGAAATGACAGAGTTTGGTCATCTTTCCCAGGGGAAAATTTGCACTGAGGGTCTTTCAGCAAAACAATGGTGTGCTTGTTTGTGGCGTTGGTGGTATAGTGGTGAGCATAGCTGCCTTCCAAGCAGTTGACCCGGGTTCGATTCCCGGCCAACGCATTGCATTTAGCACGTCGCACCTTGCTGCTCCAAAACCTTTTCAGGTTTTTCGGCCGTAGGTTCAGAAAAAACAAATTCTCTCCCCGTCGGGGAATCGAACCCCGGTCTTCCGCTTGACAGGCGGAGATACTGTCCACTATACTAACGAGGAAGCTGTGTGCAGCTGAATCTCTGCAACATGCAACAGGTAATACTGGCCCCTTCTCAATCTTCACAGAAGGTGTGTGTGTTCTTGTGCCTTTTTCATTAGGGAATGCATGGTGAGTGAGCTTGTCAGTGATGTGAAGTCCCAGAAACCTGAAACTGTGCATAGTTCTCCCTGTGCTACTGCTGAAGTGAGTCACCTCTGATCAACATGCTTCAGCCTTCTAAATGTTATGCTGTTGTCATGAGAGGCTAACAGCTCCTGTTTCTTCAAGGGGAATTAGCTCAAATGGTAGAGCGCTCGCTTAGCATGCGAGAGGTAGCGGGATCGATGCCCGCATTCTCCAACGAAGGTTTTGACTGTGTGAATGCCACTGAGAACAGCTTTAAAAACTATAAGTTTGAGTGTATAACTTCAGTGTACGTTATTTACCTGATTCACCATTTGCCTCTGCTTGACAGATGACCGTCTGAAAGCATGATATAGCAAAACAAAGAGAAGAACTTTTGGCCCGTACGGGGATCGAACCCGCGACCTTGGCGTTATTAGCACCACGCTCTAACCAACTGAGCTAACCGGCCCACAGTTGAAAGCTGAACCCTTCAGGCATGACGGATGAATGTCCACCAGGTGTAATTGTTTTATTCTGTTTTTTTCCACATCCGAAGCCAAGCGCAGAAGGCACAACAACAGCACGGGGATGGCATGATTGCTTCCTGTGCTCGCAATTGTCTTAATAAGGCCTAACACAAAATATAGATTGTTCCCATCTACTAATGAGGTGTGATGACAGGCTTGCCCATAGTGTCAGACAAAAGACAAGAACTAAAGGCATGTTTCTGCCTGGTTTCGAACCAGGGACCTTTCGCGTGTAAGGCGAACGTGATGACCACTACACTACAGAAACCACAATTTTCCACCAAGCGTGCATGTGTCCCGCAGTGGAAATGACAGAGTTTGGTCATCTTTCCCAGGGGAAAATTTACACTGAGGGTCTTTCAGCAAAACAATGGTGTGTTTGTTTGTGGTGTTGGTGGTATAGTGGTGAGCATAGCTGCCTTCCAAGCAGTTGACCCGGGTTCGATTCCCGACCAACGCATTGCCTTTAGCGCGTCGCACCTTGCTGATCCAAAACCTTATCAGGTTTTTCGGCCGTAGGTTCAGAAAAAACATACTCTCTCCCCGTCGGGGAATCGAACCCCGGTCTTCCGCGTGACAGGCGGAGATACTGTCCACTATACTAACGAGGAAGCTGTGTGCAGCTGAATCTCTGCAACATGCAACAGGTAATACTGGCCCCTTCTCAATCTTCACAGAAGGTGTGTGTGTTCTTGTGCCTTTTTCATTAGGGAATGCATGGTGAGTGAGCTTGTCAGTGATGTGAAGTCCCAGAAACCTGAAACTGTGCATAGTTCTCCCTGTGCTACTGCTGAAGTGAGTCACCTCTGATCAACATGCTTCAGCCTTCTAAATGTTATGCTGTTGTCATGAGAGGCTAACAGCTCCTGTTTCTTCAAGGGGAATTAGCTCAAATGGTAGAGCGCTCGCTTAGCATGCGAGAGGTAGCGGGATCGATGCCCGCATTCTCCAACGAAGGTTTTGACTGTGTGAATGCCACTTAGAACAGCTTTAAAAACTATAAGTTTGAGTGTATAACTTCAGTGTACGTTATTTACCTGATTCACCATTTGCCTCTGCTTGACAGATGACCGTCTGAAAGCATGATATAGCAAAACAAAGAGAAGAACTTTTGGCCCGTACGGGGATCGAACCCGCGACCTTGGCGTTATTAGCACCACGCTCTAACCAACTGAGCTAACCGGCCCACAGTTGATAGCGGAACCCTTCAGGCATGACGGATGAATGTCCACAAGGTGTAATTGTTTTATTCTGTTTTTTTCCACATCCGAAGCCAAGCGCAGAAGGCACAACAACAGCACGGGGATGGCATGATTGCTTCCTGTGCTCGCAATTGTCTTAATAAGGCCTAACACAAAATATAGATTGTTCCCATCTACTAATGAGGTGTGATGACAGGCTTGCCCATAGTGTCAGACAAAAGACAAGAACTAAAGGCATGTTTCTGCCTGGTTTCGAACCAGGGACCTTTCACGTGTAAGGCGAATGTGATGACCACTACACTACAGAAACCACAATTTTCCACCAAGCGTGCATGTGTCCCGCAGTGGAAATGACAGAGTTTGGTCATCTTTCCCAGGGGAAAATTTGCACTGAGGGTCTTTCAGCAAAACAATGGTGTGCTTGTTTGTGGCGTTGGTGGTATAGTGGTGAGCATAGCTGCCTTCCAAGCAGTTGACCCGGGTTCGATTCCCGGCCAACGCATTGCATTTAGCACGTCGCACCTTGCTGCTCCAAAACCTTTTCAGGTTTTTCGGCCGTAGGTTCAGAAAAAACATATTCTCTCCCCGTCGGGGAATCGAACCCCGGTCTTCCGCGTGACAGGCGGAGATACTGTCCACTATACTAACGAGGAAGCTGTGTGCAGCTGAATCTCTGCAACATGCAACAGGTAATACTGGCCCCTTCTCAATCTTCACAGAAGGTGTGTGTGTTCTTGTGCCTTTTTCATTAGGGAATGCATGGTGAGTGAGCTTGTCAGTGATGTGAAGTCCCAGAAACCTGAAACTGTGCATAGTTCTCCCTGTGCTACTGCTGAAGTGAGTCACCTCTGATCAACATGCTTCAGCCTTCTAAATGTTATGCTGTTGTCATGAGAGGCTAACAGCTCCTGTTTCTTCAAGGGGAATCAGCTCAAATGGTAGAGCGCTCGCTTAGCATGCGAGAGGTAGCGGGATCGATCCCCGCATTCTCCAACGAAGGTTTTGACTGTGTGAATGCCACTGAGAACAGCTTTAAAAACTATAAGTTTGAGTGTATAACTTCAGTGTACGTTATTTACCTGATTCACCATTTGCCTCTGCTTGACAGATGACCGTCTGAAAGCATGATATAGCAAAACAAAGAGAAGAATTTTTGGCCCGTACGGGGATCGAACCCGCGACCTTGGCGTTATTAGCACCACGCTCTAACCAACTGAGCTAACCGGCCCACAGTTGAAAGCTGAACCCTTCAGGCATGACGGATGAATGTCCACCAGGTGTAATTGTTTTATTCTGTTTTTTTCCACATCCGAAGCCAAGCGCAGAAGGCAGAACAACAGCACGGGGATGGCATGATTGCTTCCTGTGCTCGCAATTGTCTTAATAAGGCCTAACACAAAATATAGATTGTTCCCATCTACTAATGAGGTGTGATGACAGGCGTGCCCATAGTGTCAGACAAAAGACAAGAACTAAAGGCATGTTTCTGCCTGGTTTCGAACCAGGTACCTTTCGCGTGTAAGGCGAACGTGATGACCACTACACTACAGAAACCACAATTTTCCACCAAGCGTGCATGTGTCCCGCAGTGGAAATGACAGAGTTTGGTCATCTTTCCCAGGGGAAAATTTACACTGAGGGTCTTTCAGCAAAACAATGGTGTGCTTGTTTGTGGCGTTGGTGGTATAGTGGTGAGCATAGCTGCCTTCCAAGCAGTTGACCCGGGTTCGATTCCCGGCCAACGCATTGCCTTTAGCGCGTCGTACCTCGCTGCTCCAAAATCTTTTCAGGTTTTTCGGCCGTAGGTTCAGAAAAAACATACTCTCTCCCCGTCGGGGAATCGAACCCCGGTCTTCCGCGTGACAGGTGGAGATACTGTCCACTATACTAACGAGGAAGCTGTGTGCAGCTGGATCTCTACAACATGCAACAGGTAATACTAGCCCCTTCTCAATCTTCACAGAAGGTGTGTGTGTTCTTGTGCCTTTTTCATTAGGGAATGCATGGTGAGTGAGCTTGTCAGTGATGTGAAGTCCCAGAAACCCGAAACTGTGCATAGTTCTCCCTGTGCTACTGCTGAAGTGAGTCACCTCTGATCAACATGCTTCAGCCTTCTAAATGTTATGCTGTTGTCATGAGAGGCTAACAGCTCCTGTTTCTTCAAGGGGAATTAGCTCAAATGGTAGAGCGCTCGCTTAGCATGCGAGAGGTAGCGGGATCGATGCCCGCATTCTCCAACGAAGGTTTTGACTGTGTGAATGCCACTGAGAACAGCTTTAAAAACTATAAGTTTGAGTGTATAACTTCAGTGTACGTTATTTACCTGATTCACCATTTGCCTCTGCTTGACAGATGACCGTCTGAAAGCATGATATAGCAAAACAAAGAGAAGAACTTTTGGCCCGTACGGGGATCGAACCCGCGACCTTGGCGTTATTAGCACCACGCTCTAACCAACTGAGCTAACCGGCCCACAGTTGATAACGGAACCCTTCAGGCATGACGGATGAAGGTCCACAAGGTGTAATTGTTTTATTCTGTTTTTTTCCACATCCGAAGGCAAGCGCAGAAGGCACAACAACAGCACGGGGATGGCATGATTGCTTCCTGTGCTCGCAATTGTCTTAATAAGGCCTAACACAAAATATAGATTGTTCCCATCTACTAATGAGGTGTGATGACAGGCTTGCCCATAGTGTCAGACAAAAGATAAGAACTAAAGGCATGTTTCTGCCTGGTTTCGAACCAGGGACCTTTCGCGTGTAAGGCGAACGTGATGACCACTACACTACAGAAACCACAATTTTCCACCAAGCGTGCATGTGTCCTGCAGTGGAAATGACAGAGTTTGGTAATCTCTCCCAGGGGAAAATTTACACTGAGGGTCTTTCAGCAAAACAATGGTGTGCTTGTTTGTGGTGTTGGTGGTATAGTGGTGAGCATAGCTGCCTTCCGAGCAGTTGACCCGGGTTCGATTCCCGGCCAACGCATTGTCTTTAGCACGTCGCACCTTGCTGCTCCAAAACCCTTTCAGGTTTTTCGGCCGTAGGTTCAGAAAAAACATATTCTCTCCCCGTCGGGGAATCGAACCCCGGTCTTCCGCGTGACAGGCGGAGATACTGTCCACTATACTAACGAGGAAGCTGTGTGCAGCTGAATCTCTGCAACATGCAACAGGTCATACTGGCCCCTTCTCAATCTTCACAGAAGGTGTGTGTGTTCTTGTGCCTTTTTCATTAGGGAATGCATGGTGAGTGAGCTTGTCAGTGATGTGAAGTCCCAGAAACCTGAAACTGTGCATAGTTCTCCCTGTGCTACTGCTGAAGTGAGTCACCTCTGATCAACATGCTTCAGCCTTCTAAATGTTATGCTGTTGTCATGAGAGGCTAACAGCTCCTGTTTCTTCAAGGGGAATTAGCTCAAATGGTAGAGCGCTCGCTTAGCATGCGAGAGGTAGCGGGATCGATGCCCGCATTCTCCAACGAAGGTTTTGACTGTGTGAATGCCACTGAGAACAGCTTTAAAAACTATAAGTGTGAGTGTATAACTTCAGTGTACGTTATTTACCTGATTCACCATTTGCCTCTGCTTGACAGATGACCGTCTGAAAGCATGATATAGCAAAACAAAGAGAAGAATTTTTGGCCCGTACGGGGATCGAACCCGCGACCTTGGCG
Source organism: Astyanax mexicanus (assembly GCF_023375975.1). Lineage (NCBI taxonomy): Eukaryota > Metazoa > Chordata > Actinopteri > Characiformes > Acestrorhamphidae > Astyanax > Astyanax mexicanus. The sequence goes on along the minus strand of NW_026040049.1, from coordinate 1,376,971 downwards.
TTATTAGCACCACGCTCTAACCAACTGAGCTAACCGGCCCACAGTTGAAAGCGGAACCCTTCAGGCATGACGGATGAATGTCCACCAGGTGTAATTGTTTTATTCTGTTTTTTTCCACATCCGAAGCCAAGCGCAGAAGGCACAACAACAGCACGGGGATGGCATGATTGCTTCCTGTGCTCGCAATTGTCTTAACAAGGCCTAACACAAAATATAGATTGTTCCCATCTACTAATGAGGTGTGATGACAGGCTTGCCCATAGTGTCAGACAAAAGACAAGAACTAAAGGCATGTTTCTGCCTGGTTTCGAACCAGGGACCTTTCGCGTGTAAGGCGAACGTGCTGACCACTACACTACAGAAACCACAATTTTCCACCAAGCGTGCATGTGTCCCGCAGTGGAAATGACAGAGTTTGGTCATCTTTCCCAAGGGAAAATTTACACTGAGGGTCTTTCAGCAAAACAATGGTGTGCTTGTTTGTGGCGTTGGTGGTATAGTGGTGAGCATAGCTGCCTTCCAAGCAGTTGACCCGGGTTCGATTCCCGGCCAATGCATTGCCTTTAGCGCGTCGCACCTTGCTGATCCAAAACCTTTTCAGGTTTTTCGGCCGTAGGTTCAGAAAAAACATACTCTCTCCCCGTCGGGGAATCGAACCCCGGTCTTCCGCGTGACAGGCGGCGATACTGTCCACTATACTAACGAGGAAGCTGTGTGCAGCTGAATCTCTGCAACATGCAACAGGTAATACTGGCCCCTTCTCAATCTTCACAGAAGGTGTGTGTGTTCTTGTGCCTTTTTCATTAGGGAATGCATGGTGAGTGAGCTTGTCAGTGATGTGAAGTCCCAGAAACCTAAAACTGTGCATAGTTCTCCCTGTGCTACTGCTGAAGTGAGTCACCTCTGATCAACATGCTTCAGCCTTCTAAATGTTATGCTGTTGTCATGAGAGGCTAACAGCTCCTGTTTCTTCAAGGGGAATTAGCTCAAATGGTAGAGCGCTCGCTTAGCATGCGAGAGGTAGCGGGATCGATGCCCGCATTCTCCAACGAAGGTTTTGACTGTGTGAATGCCACTGAGAACAGCTTTAAAAACTATAAGTTTGAGTGTATAACTTCAGTGTACGTTATTTACCTGATTCACCATTTGCCTCTGCTTGACAGATGACCGTCTGAAAGCATGATATAGCAAAACAAAGAGAAGAACTTTTGGCCCGTACGGGGATCGAACCCGCGACCTTGGCGTTATTAGCACCACGCTCTAACCAACTGAGCTAACCGGCCCACAGTTGAAAGCTGAACCCTTCAGGCATGACGGATGAATGTCCACCAGGTGTAATTGTTTTATTCTGTTTTTTTCCACATCCGAAGCCAAGCGCAGAAGGCACAACAACAGCACGGGGATGGCATGATTGCTTCCTGTGCTCGCAATTGTCTTAATAAGGCCTAACACAAAATATAGATTGTTCCCATCTACTAATGAGGTGTGATGACAGGCTTGCCCATAGTGTCAGACAAAAGACAAGAACTAAAGGCATGTTTCTGCCTGGTTTCGAACCAGGGACCTTTCGCGTGTAAGGCGAACGTGATGACCACTACACTACAGAAACCACAATTTTCCACCAAGCGTGCATGTGTCCCGCAGTGGAAATGACAGAGTTTGGTCATCTTTCCCAGGGGAAAATTTACACTGAGGGTCTTTCAGCAAAACAATGGTGTGTTTGTTTGTGGTGTTGGTGGTATAGTGGTGAGCATAGCTGCCTTCCAAGCAGTTGACCCGGGTTCGATTCCCGACCAACGCATTGCCTTTAGCGTGTCGCACCTTGCTGATCCAAAACCTTTTCAGGTTTTTCGGCTGTAGGTTCAGAAAAAACATATTCTCTCCCCGTCGGGGAATCGAACCCCGGTCTTCCGCGTGACAGGCGGAGATACTGTCCACTATACTAACGAGGAAGCTGTGTGCAGCTGAATCTCTGCAACATGCAACAGGTAATACTGGGCCCTTCTCAATCTTCACAGAAGGTGTGTGTGTTCTTGTGCATTTTTCATTAGGGAATGCATGGTGAGTGAGCTTGTCAGTGATGTGAAGTCCCAGAAACCTGAAACTGTGCATAGTTCTCCCTGTGCTACTGCTGAAGTGAGTCACCTCTGAGCAACATGCTTCAGCCTTCTAAATGTTATGCTGTTGTCATGAGAGGCTAACAGCTCCTGTTTCTTCAAGGGGAATTAGCTCAAATGGTAGAGCGCTCGCTTAGCATGCGAGAGGTAGCGGGATCGATGCCCGCATTCTCCAACGAAGGTTTTGACTGTGTGAATGCCACTGAGAACAGCTTTAAAAACTATAAGTTTGAGTGTATAACTTCAGTGTACGTTATTTACCTGATTCACCATTTGCCTCTGCTTGACAGATGACCGTCTGAAAGCATGATATAGCAAAACAAAGAGAAGAACTTTTGGCCCGTACGGGGATCGAACCCGCGACCTTGGCGTTATTAGCACCACGCTCTAACCAACTGAGCTAACCGGCCCACAGTTGAAAGCTGAACCCTTCAGGCATGACGGATGAATGTCCACCAGGTGTAATTGTTTTATTCTGTTTTTTTCCACATCCGAAGCCAAGCGCAGAAGGCACAACAACAGCACGGGGATGGCATGATTGCTTCCTGTGCTCGCAATTGTCTTAATAAGGCCTAACACAAAATATAGATTGTTCCCATCTACTAATGAGGTGTGATGACAGGCTTGCCCATAGTGTCAGACAAAAGACAAGAACTAAAGGCATGTTTCTGCCTGGTTTCGAACCAGGGACCTTTCGCGTGTAAGGCGAACGTGATGACCACTACACTACAGAAACCACAATTTTCCACCAAGCGTGCATGTGTCCCGCAGCGGAAATGACAGAGTTTGGTCATCTTTCCCAGGGGAAAATTTGCACTGAGGGTCTTTCAGCAAAACAATGGTGTGCTTGTTTGTGGTGTTGGTGGTATAGTGGTGAGCATAGCTGCCTTCCAAGCAGTTGACCCGGGTTCGATTCCCGGCCAACGCATTGCCTTTAGCGCGTCGCACATCGCTGCTCCAAAACCTTTTCAGGTTTTTCGGCCGTAGGTTCAGAAAAAACATACTCTCTCCCCGTCGGGGAATCGAACCCCGGTCTTCCGCGTGACAGGCGGAGATACTGTCCACTATACTAACGAGGAAGCTGTGTGCAGCTGAATCTCTGCAACATGCAACAGGTAATACTGGCCCCTTCTCAATCTTCACAGAAGGTGTGTGTGTTCTTGTGCCTTTTTCATTAGGGAATGCATGGTGAGTGAGCTTGTCAGTGATGTGAAGTCCCAGAAACCTGAAACTGTGCATAGTTCTCCCTGTGCTACTGCTGAAGTGAGTCACCTCTGATCAACATGCTTCAGCCTTCTAAATGTTATGCTGTTGTCATGAGAGGCTAACAGCTCCTGTTTCTTCAAGGGGAATTAGCTCAAATGGTAGAGCGCTCGCTTAGCATGCGAGAGGTAGCGGGATCGACGCCCGCATTCTCCAACGAAGGTTTTGACTGTGTGAATGCCACTTAGAACAGCTTTAAAAACTATAAGTTTGAGTGTATAACTTCAGTGTACGTTATTTACCTGATTCACCATTTGCCTCTGCTTGACAGATGACCGTCTGAAAGCATGATATAGCAAAACAAAGAGAAGAACTTTTGGCCCGTACGGGGATCTAACCCGCGACCTTGGCGTTATTAGCACCACGCTCTAACCAACTGAGCTAACCGGCCCACAGTTGATAAACCCTTCAGGCATGACGGATGAATGTCCACAAGGTGTAATTGTTTTATTCTGTTTTTTTCCACATCCGAAGCCAAGCGCAGAAGGCACAACAACAGCACGGGGATGGCATGATTGCTTCCTGTGCTCGCAATTGTCTTAATAAGGCCTAACACAAAATATAGATTGTTCCCATCTACTAATGAGGTGTGATGACAGGCTTGCCCATAGTGTCAGACAAAAGACAAGAACTAAAGGCATGTTTCTGCCTGGTTTCGAACCAGGGACCTTTCGCGTGTAAGGCGAATGTGATGACCACTACACTACAGAAACCACAATTTTCCACCAAGCGTGCATGTGTCCCGCAGTGGAAATGACAGAGTTTGGTCATCTTTCCCAGGGGAAAATTTGCACTGAGGGTCTTTCAGCAAAACAATGGTGTGCTTGTTTGTGGCGTTGGTGGTATAGTGGTGAGCATAGCTGCCTTCCAAGCAGTTGACCCGGGTTCGATTCCCGGCCAACGCATTGCATTTAGCACGTCGCACCTTGCTGCTCCAAAACCTTTTCAGGTTTTTCGGCCGTAGGTTCAGAAAAAACATATTCTCTCCCCGTCGGGGAATCGAACCCCGGTCTTCCGCGTGACAGGCGGAGATACTGTCCACTATACTAACGAGGAAGCTGTGTGCAGCTGAATCTCTGCAACATGCAACAGGTAATACTGGCCCCTTCTCAATCTTCACAGAAGGTGTGTGTGTTCTTGTGCCTTTTTCATTAGGGAATGCATGGTGAGTGAGCTTGTCAGTGATGTGAAGTCCCAGAAACCTGAAACTGTGCATAGTTCTCCCTGTGCTACTGCTGAAGTGAGTCACCTCTGATCAACATGCTTCAGCCTTCTAAATGTTATGCTGTTGTCATGAGAGGCTAACAGCTCCTGTTTCTTCAAGGGGAATTAGCTCAAATGGTAGAGCGCTCGCTTAGCATGCGAGAGGTAGCGGGATCGATGCCCGCATTCTCCAACGAAGGTTTTGACTGTGTGAATGCCACTGAGAACAGCTTTAAAAACTATAAGTTTGAGTGTATAACTTCAGTGTACGTTATTTACCTGATTCACCATTTGCCTCTGCTTGACAGATGACCGTCTGAAAGCATGATATAGCAAAACAAAGAGAAGAACTTTCGGCCCGTACGGGGATCGAACCCGCGACCTTGGCGTTATTAGCACCACGCTCTAACCAACTGAGCTAACCGGCCCACAGTTGAAAGCTGAACCCTTCAGGCATGACGGATGAATGTCCACCAGGTGTAATTGTTTTATTCTGTTTTTTTCCACATCCGAAGCCAAGCGCAGAAGGCACAACAACAGCACGGGGATGGCATGATTGCTTCCTGTGCTCGCAATTGTCTTAATAAGGCCTAACACAAAATATAGATTGTTCCCATCTACTAATGAGGTGTGATGACAGGCTTGCCCATAGTGTCAGACAAAAGACAAGAACTAAAGGCATGTTTCTGCCTGGTTTCGAACCAGGGACCTTTCGCGTGTAAGGCGAACGTGATGACCACTACACTACAGAAACCACAATTTTCCACCAAGCGTGCATGTGTCCCGCAGTGGAAATGACAGAGTTTGGTCATCTTTCCCAGGGGAAAATTTACACTGAGGGTCTTTCAGCAAAACAATGGTGTGCTTGTTTGTGGCGTTGGTGGTATAGTGGTGAGCATAGCTGCCTTCCAAGCAGTTGACCCGGGTTCGATTCCCGGCCAACGCATTGCCTTTAGCGCGTCGCACCTCGCTGCTCCAAAACCTTTTCAGGTTTTTCGGCCGTAGGTTCAGAAAAAACATACTCTCTCCCCGTCGGGGAATCGAACCCCGGTCTTCCGCGTGACAGGCGGAGATACTGTCCACTATACTAACGAGGAAGCTGTGTGCAGCTGAACCTCTACAACATGCAACAGGTAATACTGGCCCCTTCTCAATCTTCACAGAAGGTGTGTGTGTTCTTGTGCCTTTTTCATTAGGGAATGCATGGTGAGTGAGCTTGTCAGTGATGTGAAGTCCCAGAAACCTGAAACTGTGCATAGTTCTCCCTGTGCTACTGCTGAAGTGAGTCACCTCTGATCAACATGCTTCAGCCTTCTAAATGTTATGCTGTTGTCATGAGAGGCTAACAGCTCCTGTTTCTTCAAGGGGAATTAGCTCAAATGGTAGAGCGCTCGCTTAGCATGCGAGAGGTAGCGGGATCGATGCCCGCATTCTCCAACGAAGGTTTTGACTGTGTGAATGCCACTGAGAACAGCTTTAAAAACTATAAGTTTGAGTGTATAACTTCAGTGTACGTTATTTACCTGATTCACCATTTGCCTCTGCTTGACAGATGACCGTCTGAAAGCATGATATAGCAAAACAAAGAGAAGAATTTTTGGCCCGTACGGGGATCGAACCCACAACCTTGGCGTTATTAGCACCACGCTCTAACCAACTGAGCTAACCGGCCCACAGTTGATAGCAGAACCCTTCAGGCATGACGGATGAATGTCCACAAGGTGTAATTGTTTTATTCTGTTTTTTTCCACATCCGAAGCCAAGCGCAGAAGGCACAACAACAGCACGGGGATGGCATGATTGCTTCCTGTGCTAGCAATTGTCTTAATAAGGCCTAACACAAAATATAGATTGTTCCCATCTACTAATGAGGTGTGATGACAGGCTTGCCCATAGTGTCAGACAAAAGACAAGAACTAAAGGCATGTTTCTGCCTGGTTTCGAACCAGGGACCTTTCGCGTGTAAGGCGAATGTGATGACCACTACACTACAGAAACCACAATTTTCCACCAAGCGTGCATGTGTCCCGCAGTGGAAATGACAGAGTTTGGTCATCTTTCCCAGGGGAAAATTTGCACTGAGGGTCTTTCAGCAAAACAATGGTGTGCTTGTTTGTGGCGTTGGTGGTATAGTGGTGAGCATAGCTGCCTTCCAAGCAGTTGACCCGGGTTCGATTCCCGGCCAACGCATTGCATTTAGCACGTCGCACCTTGCTGCTCCAAAACCTTTTCAGGTTTTTCGGCCGTAGGTTCAGAAAAAACCAATTCTCTCCCCGTCGGGGAATCGAACCCCGGTCTTCCGCTTGACAGGCGGAGATACTGTCCACTATACTAACGAGGAAGCTGTGTGCAGCTGAATCTCTGCAACATGCAACAGGTAATACTGGCCCCTTCTCAATCTTCACAGAAGGTGTGTGTGTTCTTGTGCCTTTTTCATTAGGGAATGCATGGTGAGTGAGCTTGTCAGTGATGTGAAGTCCCAGAAACCTGAAACTGTGCATAGTTCTCCCTGTGCTACTGCTGAAGTGAGTCACCTCTGATCAACATGCTTCAGCCTTCTAAATGTTATGCTGTTGTCATGAGAGGCTAACAGCTCCTGTTTCTTCAAGGGGAATTAGCTCAAATGGTAGAGCGCTCGCTTAGCATGCGAGAGGTAGCGGGATCGATGCCCGCATTCTCCAACGAAGGTTTTGACTGTGTGAATGCCACTGAGAACAGCTTTAAAAACTATAAGTTTGAGTGTATAACTTCAGTGTACGTTATTTACCTGATTCACCATTTGCCTCTGCTTGACAGATGACCGTCTGAAAGCATGATATAGCAAAACAAAGAGAAGAATTTTTGGCCCGTACGGGGATCGAACCCACAACCTTGGCGTTATTAGCACCACGCTCTAACCAACTGAGCTAACCGGCCCACAGTTGATAGCAGAACCCTTCAGGCATGACGGATGAATGTCCACAAGGTGTAATTGTTTTATTCTGTTTTTTTCCACATCCGAAGCCAAGCGCAGAAGGCACAACAACAGCACGGGGATGGCATGATTGCTTCCTGTGCTAGCAATTGTCTTAATAAGGCCTAACACAAAATATAGATTGTTCCCATCTACTAATGAGGTGTGATGACAGGCTTGCCCATAGTGTCAGACAAAAGACAAGAACTAAAGGCATGTTTCTGCCTGGTTTCGAACCAGGGACCTTTCGCGTGTAAGGCGAATGTGATGACCACTACACTACAGAAACCACAATTTTCCACCAAGCGTGCATGTGTCCCGCAGTGGAAATGACAGAGTTTGGTCATCTTTCCCAGGGGAAAATTTGCACTGAGGGTCTTTCAGCAAAACAATGGTGTGCTTGTTTGTGGCGTTGGTGGTATAGTGGTGAGCATAGCTGCCTTCCAAGCAGTTGACCCGGGTTCGATTCCCGGCCAACGCATTGCATTTAGCACGTCGCACCTTGCTGCTCCAAAACCTTTTCAGGTTTTTCGGCCGTAGGTTCAGAAAAAACAAATTCTCTCCCCGTCGGGGAATCGAACCCCGGTCTTCCGCTTGACAGGCGGAGATACTGTCCACTATACTAACGAGGAAGCTGTGTGCAGCTGAATCTCTGCAACATGCAACAGGTAATACTGGCCCCTTCTCAATCTTCACAGAAGGTGTGTGTGTTCTTGTGCCTTTTTCATTAGGGAATGCATGGTGAGTGAGCTTGTCAGTGATGTGAAGTCCCAGAAACCTGAAACTGTGCATAGTTCTCCCTGTGCTACTGCTGAAGTGAGTCACCTCTGATCAACATGCTTCAGCCTTCTAAATGTTATGCTGTTGTCATGAGAGGCTAACAGCTCCTGTTTCTTCAAGGGGAATTAGCTCAAATGGTAGAGCGCTCGCTTAGCATGCGAGAGGTAGCGGGATCGATGCCCGCATTCTCCAACGAAGGTTTTGACTGTGTGAATGCCACTGAGAACAGCTTTAAAAACTATAAGTTTGAGTGTATAACTTCAGTGTACGTTATTTACCTGATTCACCATTTGCCTCTGCTTGACAGATGACCGTCTGAAAGCATGATATAGCAAAACAAAGAGAAGAACTTTTGGCCCGTACGGGGATCGAACCCGCGACCTTGGCGTTATTAGCACCACGCTCTAACCAACTGAGCTAACCGGCCCACAGTTGAAAGCTGAACCCTTCAGGCATGACGGATGAATGTCCACCAGGTGTAATTGTTTTATTCTGTTTTTTTCCACATCCGAAGCCAAGCGCAGAAGGCACAACAACAGCACGGGGATGGCATGATTGCTTCCTGTGCTCGCAATTGTCTTAATAAGGCCTAACACAAAATATAGATTGTTCCCATCTACTAATGAGGTGTGATGACAGGCTTGCCCATAGTGTCAGACAAAAGACAAGAACTAAAGGCATGTTTCTGCCTGGTTTCGAACCAGGGACCTTTCGCGTGTAAGGCGAACGTGATGACCACTACACTACAGAAACCACAATTTTCCACCAAGCGTGCATGTGTCCCGCAGTGGAAATGACAGAGTTTGGTCATCTTTCCCAGGGGAAAATTTACACTGAGGGGCTTTCAGCAAAACAATGGTGTGCTTGTTTGTGGCGTTGGTGGTATAGTGGTGAGCATAGCTGCCTTCCAAGCAGTTGACCCGGGTTCGATTCCCGGCCAACGCATTGCCTTTAGCGCGTCGTACCTCGCTGCTCCAAAATCTTTTCAGGTTTTTCGGCCGTAGGTTCAGAAAAAACATACTCTCTCCCCGTCGGGGAATCGAACCCCGGTCTTCCGCGTGACAGGCGGAGATACTGTCCACTATACTAACGAGGAAGCTGTGTGCAGCTGAATCTCTACAACATGCAACAGGTAATACTGGCCCCTTCTCAATCTTCACAGAAGGTGTGTGTGTTCTTGTGCCTTTTTCATTAGGGAATGCATGGTGAGTGAGCTTGTCAGTGATGTGAAGTCCCAGAAACCCGAAACTGTGCATAGTTCTCCCTGTGCTACTGCTGAAGTGAGTCACCTCTGATCAACATGCTTCAGCCTTCTAAATGTTATGCTGTTGTCATGAGAGGCTAACAGCTCCTGTTTCTTCAAGGGGAATTAGCTCAAATGGTAGAGCGCTCGCTTAGCATGCGAGAGGTAGCGGGATCGATGCCCGCATTCTCCAACGAAGGTTTTGACTGTGTGAATGCCACTGAGAACAGCTTTAAAAACTATAAGTTTGAGTGTATAACTTCAGTGTACGTTATTTACCTGATTCACCATTTGCCTCTGCTTGACAGATGACCGTCTGAAAGCATGATATAGCAAAACAAAGAGAAGAACTTTTGGCCCGTACGGGGATCGAACCCGCGACCTTGGCGTTATTAGCACCACGCTCTAACCAACTGAGCTAACCGGCCCACAGTTGAAAGCTGAACCCTTCAGGCATGACGGATGAATGTCCACCAGGTGTAATTGTTTTATTCTGTTTTTTTCCACATCCGAAGCCAAGCGCAGAAGGCACAACAACAGCACGGGGATGGCATGATTGCTTCCTGTGCTCGCAATTGTCTTAATAAGGCCTAACACAAAATATAGATTGTTCCCATCTACTAATGAGGTGTGATGACAGGCTTGCCCATAGTGTCAGACAAAAGACAAGAACTAAAGGCATGTTTCTGCCTGGTTTCGAACCAGGGACCTTTCGCGTGTAAGGCGAACGTGATGACCACTACACTACAGAAACCACAATTTTCCACCAAGCGTGCATGTGTCCCGCAGTGGAAATGACAGAGTTTGGTCATCTTTCCCAGGGGAAAATTTACACTGAGGGTCTTTCAGCAAAACAATGGTGTGCTTGTTTGTGGCGTTGGTGGTATAGTGGTGAGCATAGCTGCCTTCCAAGCAGTTGACCCGGGTTCGATTCCCGGCCAACGCATTGCCTTTAGCGCGTCGCACCTCGCTGCTCCAAAACCTTTTCAGGTTTTTCGGCCGTAGGTTCAGAAAAAACATACTCTCTCCCCGTCGGGGAATCGAACCCCGGTCTTCCGCGTGACAGGCGGAGATACTGTCCACTATACTAACGAGGAAGCTGTGTGCAGCTGAACCTCTACAACATGCAACAGGTAATACTGGCCCCTTCTCAATCTTCACAGAAGGTGTGTGTGTTCTTGTGCCTTTTTCATTAGGGAATGCATGGTGAGTGAGCTTGTCAGTGATGTGAAGTCCCAGAAACCTGAAACTGTGCATAGTTCTCCCTGTGCTACTGCTGAAGTGAGTCACCTCTGATCAACATGCTTCAGCCTTCTAAATGTTATGCTGTTGTCATGAGAGGCTAACAGCTCCTGTTTCTTCAAGGGGAATTAGCTCAAATGGTAGAGCGCTCGCTTAGCATGCGAGAGGTAGCGGGATCGATGCCCGCATTCTCCAACGAAAGTTTTGACTGTGTGAATGCCACTGAGAACAGCTTTAAAAACTATAAGTTTGAGTGTATAACTTCAGTGTACGTTATTTACCTGATTCACCATTTGCCTCTGCTTGACAGATGACCGTCTGAAAGCATGATATAGCAAAACAAAGAGAAGAATTTTTGGCCCGTACGGGGATCGAACCCACGACCTTGGCGTTATTAGCACCACGCTCTAACCAACTGAGCTAACCGGCCCACAGTTGATAGCAGAACCCTTCAGGCATGACGGATGAATGTCCACAAGGTGTAATTGTTTTATTCTGTTTTTTTCCACATCCGAAGCCAAGCGCAGAAGGCACAACAACAGCACGGGGATGGCATGATTGCTTCCTGTGCTAGCAATTGTCTTAATAAGGCCTAACACAAAATATAGATTGTTCCCATTGTTGGGAAAATCAGCACTACCCTCAACTGCTCCAGTGCGTTCCCCTTGATTCTTTTGATGGAAGCCCGAAGTAGAGTTGATAGAGAGACAGGATACTTAGATCTTCAGCAAATTAGCAATTTATTACAACAGAGCTCTGGGAACCCCTTCCACTCAGACAGAGTTTCAGTAGAAGAAGTTCAATGATCCTTACATTTGCAAGACCTTATATCCCCAAAATCCCACCCATACATCCTGTGCAAAGGTCAGTTAAGCGGTTCCTCAGCAACTGTTTCTAACTGATTAAGTTAAATCATTTATTGATTACTACTGTTTTCTATGTGTCCTCCGGCCTCATCTCTGCTGCTTAGGCGCTGACTTCTGCATTACATGCTACATACTGGACATTCAGTTTTGAGGTGTCAGCCTAACTGTCCTTTGCACACTCACCCACATACACAGTTCAGGTCCAATATCCAGAAACAACTCACTAGTTTCAGACACTTGAGTCAGCCCAAACAAGATCACTCACATGACACTTCATTCTCTTAATCATAATCAGGTTTTTGGATTAAATGTCATTTTGTCTGATCAGCTGAAAAATACCTTTAATATTAATATTTACTGTTTCTTAACAATCCCCCTTTTCAGGTGGGACATTTCCCACCTGAACTAAATCTGTTTTACCCTCACATTTTAATCATTGCTGTAGTCAACCTCACAATTAGAGCTCCAATATATGGCATTAGAGACATTATCAAGATCTTCCATTGCCCAAACACGTTCACCACCCAGTGTTCTAAGTGATTATCAATGCCCGAGTGTTACTTTTATAAATGTTGGATGCCTGTCCCGGGTTTGTTCAATGGATCAGAGCTGGTTAGTGAACATTTAGTGAAAAAGATAGACACTATTATATTTGAGACAATGCCTAGTACCAACCTATTGGACCATTTACCCTCGGCAAAATGGACCCATATTGTTAACCTATGGTTGATACCTAATTCCAGAGATGTTTAAATTTCGGCCATACCTGTGGAGGAAATGTTTCTCTTACCCAAATGTGCCACTAAGTTAATGGATGCTGTATGTAAGCTGGAAAAATATAAAATGTATTTCATACTTGAACATGAATTAGCAGCTAAACCAGTTCTGTGTGCACCTTTTCTCAACTAAGGCTAAGTAGAACCTCTCCCAGCCCTACTGTTTTAATCCCTCCGGTCATCACACTTTTTCTGCATTGATTGAATATAAATTATAAATATCAATTAATAACTAGAAAGGGAAAAGTTTGTGAATGAACTTTAAGTTGGAGCTTATAACATTGGAAAAATGATTGCTAAGTGGTTTCTATCTGAAGAGAGTAAAGAGTTGTTGTTGCTATGCTGCCTTTCAGCTAAATGCTAAAATTCAAAAAGTTTTGGCTAAATTGATGGAATACCAATGCATTTGCAGGCGTTGTTTAGCGGTTGCTAGGTGGTTGCTAAGGTGTTGCTCTGGCATCTGGGTTGGTAGCTATGTAGTTTCTAAGTGGTTACAAGGTGGTTGCTGAAGTGTTGTTAGGTGGTAAATAAGGTGTTGCTATGTTGTCTGTGGTTGTTGCTATGGTGTCTGTGTTGGCTGCTAAGGTGTTGGAAAGGTGTTGCTAGGAGGTTGCCAAGGTGTCGTTATGGTGTCTGTCTTGGCTGCTAAGGTGTTGCTGTGGTGTGTGTAGTGTGTGTGGTGTGTTTTGGTGTGTGTGTAGTGTATGTGTGGTGTGTGTGTAGTGTGTGGTATGTGTAGTGTGGTGTGGTGTGTTTTGGTGTGTGTGTAGTGTATGTGTGTGGTGTGGTGTGTTTTGGTGTGTGTAGTATATGTGTGGTGTGCGTGTGTAGTGTGTGGTACGTGTAGTGTGGTGTGGTGTGTTTTGGTGTGTGTGTAGTATATGTGTGGTGTGCGTGTGTAGTATATGTATGGTACGTGTAGTGTGGTGTGTTTTGGTGTGTGTGTAGTGTATGTGTGGTGTGTGTGGTGTGTGTAGTGTGTGGAACGTCCGAAATGTAAGAACCTGTTCTACGTGTTTGTCAATTTTCATGGTTCTACACTGTAAACCCATACGTTGTTTGAACTCAAATAAATTAAATCTGTTTTACTTAAAATTGGAGATTTATAAACAATACTCAACTATTTTGCGTTAGCTGAACATTTGTGGGAACATATACACTGAGTTTTTTGAGTTGAATCAACTTATAATAACTGAGTTTAGTCTGTTGCCATTAACAACTTCTTTTCCATTGGCTTCTGTCACAATCTATTTGCATACTGGGTGTGTCCAACAGTTTCTGACACTCACCATCAGTGTTTAGTGATTCACCCGGGGCTACCTTAGGTAAACTTAGATCACCTATTATGATTAAATGCTTGGTCTCTGTGTTGTAGCTGTAAGAACGAGCATCATTTACTGAGCTGCAGTAACTCTGTGTTCTCGCTGTGCTCTCAGTACTTTTAATTCTTTACTGTTTTCTTTCATCTACTTTTCTATGAGTATTTAAAAATAGTTGAATGAAACCAGAAAGAAGACTAAATACAAGTTCAGGGAAATATTAATTTTAAATATATGTATATGTATTTGTTAAATTCACTGTACTTAAAAATTATATTACATGAACTTAAATTTTTATTAGGTAATCGGTTACAACAAAAGTTTTGAGTTTAGTCAACTTATCGGGTTTTACAGTGTATATAAAAAACTGTAGGAGGAGTAGCGTTGAGAAATATAAAAGTATAATAATAATAATAATATAATAAAAAGAAGAAGAAGAACAGTAAGTTGGCTTTTCCAGCTGAACGCTCTGTATTTTTGACTTTCCTGTTCTTAGGTTGAGTGGAACCCCCTTTCTACTCCTACTGATTTATTCACTTTAAGACATCGAGTTTCCACTAAAACTATTAGAGTAAATACTGCCAGCCATAAAAATTATAACAATAAACCAAAAGAAAATCAAACAATACAGTTGTCCAGAACACATTTCGTCTGCTTCTTTTCTTCTTTCTTCTGTTCTTCAGAGCATGGGAGTAGACTGTCCCAGCTCTATTGCACGTAAGAGGGTTTATTCTGCCTCTGTTTATCAGTGTAGGTGAACTGTTTTGTGAGGTGAGACTATGTGAATGTGTTAGTGAGATGTGTAATGTCTGTGTGTGTGCTGGGTTTTGACGCAACAAATTACTGCTGTGTGTAGTGAGTTCTCTCACTCACTCGCTGTGAGTGAGACCCCTGTGCTGCGGGGAAAGGGTCCCCTTCTTGCTGGTGTTGCTGCTGCTGTGAGGCCCCTGCTGCGGGGGACGTCACCCCTCCCTCCTGCTGCCGGCCTTAAGCTGGGTCAGACGCCTTTGCTGCTCTTGCGTCTCTCTCTGCCTCTGACTGTGATCTCTCAGGTGGTGCTGCTGATGTGGTGAACTGGCTCCACTGGTACCAGGTGGACCCTCTGCCCTTCATCCGGACTGTGTGCATTGTTTTCTCTGTCATCCGGAATGGCCAAATCCAGCGAGGCTCATTCCCTTTTCTCTTGTAGTGGCGAAATAAGACCCCCTTTGCTACTGGAATGGTCCAAGCCGTCCTCAGCTTTTTCTCCCACCTGTTGTGTAAAATCTGAAACGAGACTTATTTATATTCATTGAACACATGTTGTTGGGTGTTTCAGGGTTTCTATTCCATTTGAAAGTCTTTTATGTGGTCCTTCATGTCTCCTTCCTGCAAATTAAGTCGGTTAATGGACATTTATCATAATAGACTGGAGCTCCAATTTAGCTCTAATTTAGCCCAATTGTTGTTTTCTTACCTCCTTCAAGTGTCCTGATTCTCAGTTTACTGTCACAGGTGCTTTCAGATTCCTAACATTTTGCTGTTTCTTTCCATTTAATTGCTACCTCTAATTATCCAAATTATCAATTATTATCCTCCTTTGGCTCACACGCCTTCCCCTGCACACAGTCCCTTTCTTCTAACTACTCCCCATGACTCCAACTAATCACATAGACAGTTATATTTTACATTTTCCTGCTTCTGTCCGCATGTCCTGTATCTCGTTCCCACTTTTTCCTCAGTGTACTATTTACTTGTCTTATGTTATTTTGTCAGAGATTTTATGAAAACCTGATTTCCAGATCTAGTTTGTTTTATTTAGTGTTTTAAGTTTTTTTTTTTCCTGTGATAAATAACTACTCTTCATACTCATTTACTCTACTGACACTTACTTAAACAATTTATTAAACCCACACATTTCCTAAATTTGTAACTATCTTTATTTCTTATTTTAAAATCAGGATTGAGCATGTCATGTACTGTTTATATTTTGTATTTAAAATTAGGATTGGGTGTGTCTTAAAAGTTTAGTTAAAGTTAGGTTTTTTTTTTGTTTTTTTTTTACCTTTACTGAAAGCAATTGCCCATCTGCATAGTGGTGGTTTCATCAGCCAAAAAGTTTGAAAACTGATAACCTAAAAATTTTCAAAGCTGAAAAAAGCAAAAAGTTTTTGAATTGCCCAAAAAATAATGGTTAAACTAAAGGTGGTAAAGGTAACAATGGATCTATTTATATTTCCCCCTTTTTCTGAAACAGAACTTCGTTCTGTTGCAGAAATTTACCACAAATTTGCTCCAATTGTCTGTTGGGCCAGGCCACCATGCCCAGACTTTCACGGAGACACACCCCTTTGCCTGCGCCTCCCTTTTCTCCCCCTGCATTGTCAACTCCTCTTCCCTTCTTGGAACACTTCAGAGATATTTCTCCGTGGTCTGTTGAATTGCATGTGGTGGTCAGATCGAGACTGTGCCTGCCTTAGGTTGTCCCTTTGTCATATGTTGGGATCTTACCCGTCTTTGGCTAACCAGCCTATCCCACTGAACCACACACAGCGTAGCAGCACAGTTTTATCAACATTCAGTGCTGTAGTGTTCCTGCAGGGCACAGTTAGGGAGCGCAAACCCAGGTACGTCGTACTGTCATAAATGCACTAGCTGGTGTTGCCCGTGAAAGCCTGTGCAAGGCCCCACGTACCCATAGTTTATTAATTATGTACATATTTTATTTATTACCATCACTATTACCTTTACTCCCATACCTCTTTTAAAGAATTTAGAAATGATTGGCTTTGATAAAACTGCTCTGGAGTGGACCCAAAACTAAAACAATGCATGTCATTGAATAATTATAAATCAGATTTAGCATCTGTATCTTAAATGTGTACCACAAGGTTAAATCTTTGGTCCGGTTTTGTTTAATATATTCCTAAATTATATTGCTGGCTCTGCTTCTACCTCAGACTGCAAAATTCACTATTATGCAGATTACACAATTGTATATTGCTCAGCTGATTCTGTTTGTGCTGCAGCAAGAAAACTATAGAGCTCATTAAATGTTTTACATGTGACATTGTATAAGCCCAATCTAGTTTTAAATGCCATGAAAACTCATGCTCATGATCTTATATTATAATATTGATTTAGAACTTTATTTTATTACCCTAGCAGTATCCCCCATTCAGAGTCTAAAAAAAAGAATATAAATAATTTGGCATATCGCTGAATGATAAACTCAGTTTACACTTAAATACAATATGCAATACAATAGGAAATGCGGACAGTAGCTGGATTTTTTATTTTTTTTATAGGCACAAGTGCTTTGTATTCTGAACTTCCATATTTTTTAGCTAGAATACTAGCCTTCTCTAGTTGCTTCTGGGCCCTATCCTGTTCTGCTTTTGCCCTTCTCCACTGATCCCATATTAAGGCCAATTTAACCCCTCATGTGTCTGGTTTGTACCCTTACTCCTCCAGAATTAAGCTAATTCTTGTCCTCAATTCTGCCTCCCCCTTTTTAGTTGCTTTGTCTTGCTTACCACCCCATAATCTTTTTATTAAATTTTCTATCTGCTTGTTCATGGATCCCCACGTATAAGATTCTCCCTCCTGTATACCTCTATCCCCCATCTTTACTGTGTATTGCCCTCTCTTTTCCTCCTGAACTGATCCTTTTTCTATTTTTATAATGTGTTTTCCTAGAATGTTAATGTACAAAAGGAAACCTTTCCCAATTCTGTGAATTGGCCCAACTTTAACCACCTACTCTGCCTTGGACTCCTCCCCTGCAGTGGGACTCGTCCGTACTTCTTATTTTCTCTCACACACCACTCTGTACATTCATCCACTCATACCTCTCACCGGAGCCCGACGGAGCTCCACACATGCTTACACACACTCTCACTGCAATATACACACTCTCACACACACTCTCATTGCAATATACACACTCTCACACACTCCATCACATGCACATGCTCACACACTCTCACTGCAATGTACACACACTCTCAAACCCTCTGTCACATGCACACGCTCACACACACTCACTGCAATATACACACACTCACACAATCCGTCACATACACACGCTCACACCCTCTTACTGCAATATTCACCTACTCTCACACACTCTGTCACATACACACTTTCTCATCCACTGTCACACACTCTCTCTGCCCCACACACAAACACACACACTGCCCCACCCAATCACTCTCTCACTCACTGCCACACACAATCACTCTCTCACTCACTGCCACACACAATCACTTAGCTTAATTTTACAAATTTTACAGGCACTATAATTTACAATTTTAATTTCACCCCGCAGACACAGACAACATTAAGCAAAGCACATTGCTAGAGGACTCAAACCCCTTTTCTTTTAATGCTCAAATGTACAGCAATACTCTGTGTATGACAAGATCATCCTAAACGCACTAGGACAACTCTTGTGTGTTTCCTTTTACACAACGCTAGGTACTCCTGGTCCCTGACCAGCCGGCCGAGCCGTGCTTACTTCTATCCTCAAATAGCCGTCCCTGACGGAAGCAAATACCTGTAACTGCCTCCCCAATCACACTCAAGCCCTCTCGGCTTGCACACCCATTCACACAGTTAAAACTAGTATGCAGCAACTTCACAACTACGCACCAGTGTGCACGCAGCCGATTGCGCTATACAATATTTTAAACCACATTCACACAGTTAAAACTAGTATGCAGCAACTTCACAACTACGCACCAGTGTGCACGCAGCCGATTGCGCTATACAATATTTTAACCTAAACATACAGACAGATTACTTGTCTCTGACAAAACGCCATACACAGAATCGCTCTATAACCCAGTCATAGAACTTCGGTATTTCTAGGACCACCAACCCCGAGGAACCGCCAAAACCTAGCTTTACTGGCCCGCGTCCGAATCCAGGTGGGGTTGCCACGTCCGTGGTTTCGTGGGAGTACTGCCCACTTTTCCCTAAGGACCCCCGTTCACACTTTTTAAACTACTCTTTAAATTAAACTAGACACTCATACTCTAAAAGTACTTCACCCCTTATATGGTCCCATTCATCCCTCAAGCGAGCAAGCCACAAACAAAACGATAGACCTACATACAATGCCCCAAATTTCACCCCAATTTAGATATTTACAATGTGCCCAGATCCAGTCTCTCTATTGTTTTAGATGGAGGCAATCAAATGAGACCACTGTGTCCAAAATTTAGCTTAGACCAATCTGCAGATTTCGATTAAACAGGCTCTGCTTACCTGATTTTATTGCTGCAGCTGGACTAGTGGTTCACAGGATCGTCTCTGAGGTCCGAATTCACTCTAACTCCAAACCTCCATCCCAGCGGTGCCTCCAAATTGTTGGGAAAATCAGCACTACCCTCAACTGCTCCAGTGCGTTCCCCTTGATTCTTTTGATGGAAGCCCGAAGTAGAGTTGATAGAGAGACAGGATACTTAGATCTTCAGCAAATTAGCAATTTATTACAACAGAGCTCTGGGAACCCCTTCCACTCAGACAGAGTTTCAGTAGAAGAAGTTCAATGATCCTTACATTTGCAAGACCTTATATCCCCAAAATCCCACCCATACATCCTGTGCAAAGGTCAGTTAAGCGGTTCCTCAGCAACTGTTTCTAACTGATTAAGTTAAATCATTTATTGATTACTACTGTTTTCTATGTGTCCTCCGGCCTCATCTCTGCTGCTTAGGCGCTGACTTCTGCATTACATGCTACATACTGGACATTCAGTTTTGAGGTGTCAGCCTAACTGTCCTTTGCACACTCACCCACATACACAGTTCAGGTCCAATATCCAGAAACAACTCACTAGTTTCAGACACTTGAGTCAGCCCAAACAAGATCACTCACATGACACTTCATTCTCTTAATCATAATCAGGTTTTTGGATTAAATGTCATTTTGTCTGATCAGCTGAAAAATACCTTTAATATTAATATTTACTGTTTCTTAACACCATCTACTAATGAGGTGTGATGACAGGCTTGCCCATAGTGTCAGACAAAAGACAAGAACTAAAGGCATGTTTCTGCCTGGTTTCGAACCAGGGACCTTTCGCGTGTAAGGCGAACGTGATGACCACTACACTACAGAAACCACAATTTTCCACCAAGCGTGCATGTGTCCCGCAGTGGAAATGACAGAGTTTGGTCATCTTTCCCAGGGGAAAATTTGCACTGAGGGTCTTTCAGCAAAACAATGGTGTGCTTGTTTGTGGCGTTGGTGGTATAGTGGTGAGCATAGCTGCCTTCCAAGCAGTTGACCCGGGTTCGATTCCCGGCCAACGCATTGCCTTTAGCGCGTCGCACCTCGCTGCTCCAAAACCCTTTCAGGTTTTTCGGCCGTAGGTTCAGAAAAAACATACTCTCTCCCCGTCGGGGAATCGAACCCCGGTCTTCCGCGTGACAGGCGGAGATACTGTCCACTATACTAACGAGGAAGCTGTGTGCAGCTGGATCTCTGCAACATGCAACAGGTAATACTGGCCCCTTCTCAATCTTCACAGAAGGTGTGTGTGTTCTTGTGCCTTTTTCATTAGGGAATGCATGGTGAGTGAGCTTGTCAGTGATGTGAAGTCCCAGAAACCTGAAACTGTGCATAGTTCTCCCTGTGCTACTGCTGAAGTGAGTCACCTCTGATCAACATGCTTCAGCCTTCTAAATGTTATGCTGTTGTCATGAGAGGCTAACAGCTGCTGTTTCTTCAAGGGGAATTAGCTCAAATGGTAGAGCGCTCGCTTAGCATGCGAGAGGTAGCGGGATCGATGCCCGCATTCTCCAACGAAGGTTTTGACTGTGTGAATGCCACTGAGAACAGCTTTAAAAACTATAAGTTTGAGTGTATAACTTCAGTGTACGTTATTTACCTGATTCACCATTTGCCTCTGCTTGACAGATGACCGTCTGAAAGCATGATATAGCAAAACAAAGAGAAGAACTTTTGGCCCGTACGGGGATCGAACCCGCAACCTTGGCGTTATTAGCACCACGCTCTAACCAACTGAGCTAACCGGCCCACCGTTGATAAAGGAACCCTTCAGGCATGACGGATGAAGGTCCACAAGGTGTAATTGTTTTATTCTGTTTTTTTCCACATCCGAAGGCAAGCGCAGAAGGCACAACAACAGCACGGGGATGGCATGATTGCTTCCTGTGCTCGCAATTGTCTTAATAAGGCCTAACACAAAATATAGATTGTTCCCATCTACTAATGAGGTGTGATGACAGGCTTGCCCATAGTGTCAGACAAAAGATAAGAACTAAAGGCATGTTTCTGCCTGGTTTCGAACCAGGGACCTTTCGCGTGTAAGGTGAACGTGATGACCACTACACTACAGAAACCACAATTTTCCACCAAGCGTGCATGTGTCCCGCAGTGGAAATGACAGAGTTTGGTCATCTTTCCCAGGGGAAAATTTACACTGAGGGTCTTTCAGCAAAACAATGGTGTGCTTGTTTGTGGTGTTGGTGGTATAGTGGTGAGCATAGCTGCCTTCCAAGCAGTTGACCCGGGTTCGATTCCCGGCCAACGCATTTCAGGTTTTTCGGCCGTAGGTTCAGAAAAAACATACTCTCTCCCCGTCGGGGAATCGAACCCCGGTCTTCCGCGTGACAGGCGGAGATACTGTCCACTATACTAACGAGGAAGCTGTGTGCAGCTGAATCTCTACAACATGCAACAGGTAATACTGGCCCCTTCTCAATCTTCACAGAAGGTGTGTGTGTTCTTGTGCCTTTTTCATTAGGGAATGCATGGTGAGTGAGCTTGTCAGTGATGTGAAGTCCCAGAAACCTGAAACTGTGCATAGTTCTCCCTGTGCTACTGCTGAAGTGAGTCACCTCTGATCAACATGCTTCAGCCTTCTAAATGTTATGCTGTTGTCATGAGAGGCTAACAGCTCCTGTTTCTTCAAGGGGAATTAGCTCAAATGGTAGAGCGCTCGCTTAGCATGCGAGAGGTAGCGGGATCGATGCCCGTATTCTCCAACGAAGGTTTTGACTGTGTGAATGCCACTGAGAACAGCTTTAAAAACTATAAGTTTGAGTGTATAACTTCAGTGTACGTTATTTACCTGATTCACCATTTGCCTCTGCTTGACAGATGACCGTCTGAAAGCATGATATAGCAAAACAAAGAGAAGAATTTTTGGCCCGTACAGGGTTCGAACCCGCGACCTTGGCGTTATTAGCACCATGCTCTAACCAACTGAGCTAACCGGCCCACAGTTGATAGCAGAACCCTTCAGGCATGACGGATGAATGTCCACCAGGTGTAATTGTTTTATTCTGTTTTTTTCCACATCCGAAGCCAAGCGCAGAAGGCACAACAACAGCACGGGGATGGCATGATTGCTTCCTGTGCTCGCAATTGTCTTAATAAGGTCTAACACAAAATATAGATTGTTCACATCTACTAATGAGGTGTGATGACAGGCTTGCCCATAGTGTCAGACAAAAGACAAGAACTAAAGGCATGTTTCTGCCTGGTTTCGAACCAGGGACCTTTCGCGTGTAAGGCGAACGTGATGACCACTACACTACAGAAACCACAATTTTCCACCAAGCGTGCATGTGTCCCGCAGTGGAAATGACAGAGTTTGGTCATCTTTCCCACGGGAAAATTTGCACTGAGGGTCTTTCAGCAAAACAATGGTGTGCTTGTTTGTGGCGTTGGTGGTATAGTGGTGAGCATAGCTGCCTTCCAAGCAGTTGACCCGGGTTCGGTTCCCGGCCAACGCATTGCCTTTAGCGCGTCGCACCTTGCTGCTCCAAAACCTTTTCAGGTTTTTCGGCTGTAGGTTCAGAAAAAACATATTCTCTCCCCGTCGGGGAAACGAACCCCGGTCTTCCGCGTGACAGGCGGAGATACTGTCCACTATACTAACGAGGAAGCTGTTGCAGCTGAATCTCTGCAACATGCAACAGGTAATACTGGCCCCTTCTCAATCTTCACAGAAGGTATGTGTGTTCTTGTGCCTTTTTCATTAGGCAATGCATGGTGATTGAGCTTGTCAGTGATGTGAATTCCCAGAAACCTGAAACTGTGCATAGTTCTCCCTGTGCTACTGCTGAAGTGAGTCACCTCTGATCAACATGCTTCAGCCTTCTAAATGTTATGCTGTTGTCATGAGAGGCTAACAGCTCCTGTTTCTTCAAGGGGAATTAGCTCAAATGGTAGAGCGCTCGCTTAGCATGCGAGAGGCAGCGGGATCGATGCCCGCATTCTCCAACGAAGGTTTTGACTGTGTGAATGCCACTGAGAACAGCTTTAAAAACTATAAGTTTGAGTGTATAACTTCAGTGTACGTTATTTACCTGATTCACCATTTGCCTCTGCTTGACAGATGACAGTCTGAAAGCATGATATAGCAAAACAAAGAGAAGAACTTTTGGCCCGTACGGGGATCGAACCCGCGACCTTGGCGTTATTAGCACCACGCTCTAACCAACTGAGCTAACCGGCCCACAGTTGATAGCGGAACCCTTCAGGCATGACGGATGAATGTCCACAAGGTGTAATTGTTTTATTCTGTTTTTTTCCACATCCGAAGCCAAGCGCAGAAGGCACAACAACAGCACGGGGATGGCATGATTGCTTCCTGTGCTCGCAATTGTCTTAATAAGGCCTAACACAAAATATAGATTGTTCCCATCTACTAATGAGGTGTGATGACAGGCTTGCCCATAGTGTCAGACAAAAGACAAGAACTAAAGGCATGTTTCTGCCTGGTTTCGAACCAGGGACCTTTCGCGTGTAAGGCGAACGTGATGACCACTACACTACAGAAACCACAATTTTCCACCAAGCGTGCATGTGTCCCGCAGTGGAAATGACAGAGTTTGGTCATCTTTCCCAGGGGAAAATTTACACTGAGGGTCTTTCAGCAAAACAATGGTGTGCTTGTTTGTGGCGTTGGTGGTATAGTGGTGAGCATAGCTGCCTTCCAAGCAGTTGACCCGGGTTCGATTCCCGGCCAACGCATTGCCTTTAGCGCGTCGCACCTCGCTGCTCCAAAACCTTTTCAGGTTTTTCGGCCGTAGGTTCAGAGAAAACATACTCTCTCCCCGTCGGGGAATCGAACCCCGGTCTTCCGCGTGACAGGCGGAGATACTGTCCACTATACTAACGAGGAAGCTGTGTGCAGCTGAATCTCTGCAACATGCAACAGGTAATACTGGCCCCTTCTCAATCTTCACAGAAGGTGTGTGTGTTCTTGTGCCTTTTTCATTAGGGAATGCATGGTGAGTGAGCTTGTCAGTGATGTGAAGTCCCAGAAACCTGAAACTGTGCATAGTTCTCCCTGTGCTACTGCTGAAGTGAGTCACCTCTGAGCAACATGCTTCAGCCTTCTAAATGTTATGCTGTTGTCATGAGAGGCTAACAGCTCCTGTTTCTTTAAGGGGAATTAGCTCAAATGGTAGAGCGCTCGCTTAGCATGCGAGAGGTAGCGGGATCGATGCCCGCATTCTCCAATGAAGGTTTTGACTGTGTGAATGCCACTGAGAACAGCTTTAAAAACTATAAGTTTGAGTGTATAACTTCAGTGTACGTTATTTACCTGATTCACCATTTGCCTCTGCTTGACAGATGACCGTCTGAAAGCATGATATAGCAAAACAAAGAGAAGAATTTTTGGCCCGTACGGGGATCGAACCCGCGACCTTGGCGTTATTAGCACCACGCTCTAACCAACTGAGCTAACCGGCCCACAGTTGATAGCAGAACCCTTCAGGCATGACGGATGAATGTCCACCAGGTGTAATTGTTTTATTCTGTTTTTTTCCACATCCGAAGCCAAGCGCAGAAGGCACAACAACAACACGGGGATGGCATGATTGCTTCCTGTGCTCGCAATTGTCTTAATAAGGCCTAACACAAAATATAGATTGTTCCCATCTACTAATGAGGTGTGATGACAGGCTTGCCCATAGTGTCAGACAAAAGACAAGAACTAAAGGCATGTTTCTGCCTGGTTTCGAACCAGGGACCTTTCGCGTGTAAGGCAAACGTGATGACCACTACACTACAGAAACCACAATTTTCCACCAAGCGTGCATGTGTCCCGCAGTGGAAATGACAGAGTTTTGTCATCTTTCCCAGGGGAAAATTTGCACTGAGGGTCTTTCAGCAAAACAATGGTGTGCTTGTTTGTGGCGTTGGTGGTATAGTGGTGAGCATAGCTGCCTTCCAAGCAGTTGACCCGGGTTCGATTCCCGGCCAACGCATTGTCTTTAGCACGTCGCACCTTGCTGCTCCAAAACCCTTTCAGGTTTTTCGGCCGTAGGTTCAGAAAAAACATATTCTCTCCCCGTCGGGGAATCGAACCCCGGTCTTCCGCGTGACAGGCGGAGATACTGTCCACTATACTAACGAGGAAGCTGTGTGCAGCTGAATCTCTGCAACATGCAACAGGTCATACTGGCCCCTTCTCAATCTTCACAGAAGGTGTGTGTGTTCTTGTGCCTTTTTCATTAGGGAATGCATGGTGAGTGAGCTTGTCAGTGATGTGAAGTCCCAGAAACCTGAAACTGTGCATAGTTCTCCCTGTGCTACTGCTGAAGTGAGTCACCTCTGATCAACATGCTTCAGCCTTCTAAATGTTATGCTGTTGTCATGAGAGGCTAACAGCTCCTGTTTCTTCAAGGGGAATTAGCTCAAATGGTAGAGCGCTCGCTTAGCATGCGAGAGGTAGCGGGATCGATGCCCGCATTCTCCAACGAAGGTTTTGACTGTGTGAATGCCACTGAGAACAGCTTTAAAAACTATAAGTGTGAGTGTATAACTTCAGTGTACGTTATTTACCTGATTCACCATTTGCCTCTGCTTGACAGATGACCGTCTGAAAGCATGATATAGCAAAACAAAGAGAAGAATTTTTGGCCCGTACGGGGATCGAACCCGCGACCTTGGCGTTATTAGCACCACGCTCTAACCAACTGAGCTAACCGGCCCACAGTTGAAAGCGGAACCCTTCAGGCATGACGGATGAATGTCCACCAGGTGTAATTGTTTTATTCTGTTTTTTTCCACATCCGAAGCCAAGCGCAGAAGGCACAACAACAGCACGGGGATGGCATGATTGCTTCCTGTGCTCGCAATTGTCTTAACAAGGCCTAACACAAAATATAGATTGTTCCCATCTACTAATGAGGTGTGATGACAGGCTTGCCCATAGTGTCAGACAAAAGACAAGAACTAAAGGCATGTTTCTGCCTGGTTTCGAACCAGGAACCTTTCGCGTGTAAGGCGAACGTGATGACCACTACACTACAGAAACCACAATTTTCCACCAAGCGTGCATGTGTCCCGCAGTGGAAATGACAGAGTTTGGTCATCTTTCCCAGGGGAAAATTTGCACTGAGGGTCTTTCAGCAAAACAATGGTGTGCTTGTTTGTGGCGTTGGTGGTATAGTGGTGAGCATAGCTGCCTTCCAAGCAGTTGACCCGGGTTCGATTCCCGGCCAACGCATTGCATTTAGCACGTCGCACCTTGCTGCTCCAAAACCTTTTCAGGTTTTTCGGCCGTAGGTTCAGAAAAAACATATTCTCTCCCCGTCGGGGAATCGAACCCCGGTCTTCCGCGTGACAGGCGGAGATACTGTCCACTATACTAACGAGGAAGCTGTGTGCAGCTGAATCTCTGCAACATGCAACAGGTAATACTGGCCCCTTCTCAATCTTCACAGAAGGTGTGTGTGTTCTTGTGCCTTTTTCATTAGGGAATGCATGGTGAGTGAGCTTGTCAGTGATGTGAAGTCCCAGAAACCTGAAACTGTGCATAGTTCTCGCTGTGCTACTGCTGAAGTGAGTCACCTCTGATCAACATGCTTCAGCCTTCTAAATGTTATGCTGTTGTCATGAGAGGCTAACAGCTCCTGTTTCTTCAAGGGGAATTAGCTCAAATGGTAGAGCGCTCGCTTAGCATGCGAGAGGTAGCGGGATCGATGCCCGCATTCTCCAACGAAGGTTTTGACTGTGTGAATGCCACTGAGAACAGCTTTAAAAACTATAAGTTTGAGTGTATAACTTCAGTGTACGTTATTTACCTGATTCACCATTTGCCTCTGCTTGACAGATGACCGTCTGAAAGCATGATATAGCAAAACAAAGAGAAGAACTTTTGGCCCGTACGTGGATCGAACCCGCGACCTTGGCGTTATTAGCACCACGCTCTAACCAACTGAGCTAACCGGCCCACAGTTGAAAGCTGAACCCTTCAGGCATGACGGATGAATGTCCACCAGGTGTAATTGTTTTATTCTGTTTTTTTCCACATCCGAAGCCAAGCGCAGAAGGCACAACAACAGCACGGGGATGGCATGATTGCTTCCTGTGCTCGCAATTGTCTTAATAAGGCCTAACACAAAATATAGATTGTTCCCATCTACTAATGAGGTGTGATGACAGGCTTGCCCATAGTGTCAGACAAAAGACAAGAACTAAAGGCATGTTTCTGCCTGGTTTCGAACCAGGGACCTTTCGCGTGTAAGGCGAACGTGATGACCACTACACTACAGAAACCACAATTTTCCACCAAGCGTGCATGTGTCCCGCAGTGGAAATGACAGAGTTTGGTCATCTTTCCCAGGGGAAAATTTACACTGAGGGTCTTTCAGCAAAACAATGGTGTGCTTGTTTGTGGCGTTGGTGGTATAGTGGTGAGCATAGCTGCCTTCCAAGCAGTTGACCCGGGTTCGATTCCCGGCCAACGCATTGCCTTTAGCGCGTCGTACCTCGCTGCTCCAAAATCTTTTCAGGTTTTTCGGCCGTAGGTTCAGAAAAAACATACTCTCTCCCCGTCGGGGAATCGAACCCCGGTCTTCCGCGTGACAGGCGGAGATACTGTCCACTATACTAACGAGGAAGCTGTGTGCAGCTGAATCTCTACAACATGCAACAGGTAATACTGGCCCCTTCTCAATCTTCACAGAAGGTGTGTGTGTTCTTGTGCCTTTTTCATTAGGGAATGCATGGTGAGTGAGCTTGTCAGTGATGTGAAGTCCCAGAAACCCGAAACTGTGCATAGTTCTCCCTGTGCTACTGCTGAAGTGAGTCACCTCTGATCAACATGCTTCAGCCTTCTAAATGTTATGCTGTTGTCATGAGAGGCTAACAGCTCCTGTTTCTTCAAGGGGAATTAGCTCAAATGGTAGAGCGCTCGCTTAGCATGCGAGAGGTAGCGGGATCGATGCCCGCATTCTCCAACGAAGGTTTTGACTGTGTGAATGCCACTGAGAACAGCTTTAAAAACTGTAAGTTTGAGTGTATAACTTCAGTGTACGTTATTTACCTGATTCACCATTTGCCTCTGCTTGACAGATGACCGTCTGAAAGCATGATATAGCAAAACAAAGAGAAGAACTTTTGGCCCGTACGGGGATCGAACCCGCGACCTTGGCGTTATTAGCACCACGCTCTAACCAACTGAGCTAACCGGCCCACAGTTGATAGCAGAACCCTTCAGGCATGACGGATGAATGTCCACAAGGTGTAATTGTTTTATTCTGTTTTTTTCCACATCCGAAGCCAAGCGCAGAAGGCACAACAACAGCACGGGGATGGCATGATTGCTTCCTGTGCTCGCAATTGTCTTAATAAGGCCTAACACAAAATATGGATTGTTCCCATCTACTAATGAGGTGTGATGACAGGCTTGCCCATAGTGTCAGACAAAAGACAAGAACTAAAGGCATGTTTCTGCCTGGTTTCGAACCAGGGACCTTTCGCGTGTAAGGCGAATGTGATGACCACTACACTACAGAAACCACAATTTTCCACCAAGCGTGCATGTGTCCCGCAGTGGAAATGACAGAGTTTGGTCATCTTTCCCAGGGGAAAATTTGCACTGAGGGTCTTTCAGCAAAACAATGGTGTGCTTGTTTGTGGCGTTGGTGGTATAGTGGTGAGCATAGCTGCCTTCCAAGCAGTTGACCCGGGTTCGATTCCCGGCCAACGCATTGCATTTAGCACGTCGCACCTTGCTGCTCCAAAACCTTTTCAGGTTTTTCGGCCGTAGGTTCAGAAAAAACATATTCTCTCCCCGTCGGGGAATCGAACCCCGGTCTTCCGCGTGACAGGCGGAGATACTGTCCACTATACTAACGAGGAAGCTGTGTGCAGCTGAATCTCTGCAACATGCAACAGGTAATACTGGGCCCTTCTCAATCTTCACAGAAGGTGTGTGTGTTCTTGTGCATTTTTCATTAGGGAATGCATGGTGAGTGAGCTTGTCAGTGATGTGAAGTCCCAGAAACCTGAAACTGTGCATAGTTCTCCCTGTGCTACTGCTGAAGTGAGTCACCTCTGATCAACATGCTTCAGCCTTCTAAATGTTATGCTGTTGTCATGAGAGGCTAACAGCTCCTGTTTCTTCAAGGGGAATTAGCTCAAATGGTAGAGCGCTCGCTTAGCATGCGAGAGGTAGCGGGATCGATGCCCGCATTCTCCAACGAAGGTTTTGACTGTGTGAATGCCACTGAGAACAGCTTTAAAAACTATAAGTTTGAGTGTATAACTTCAGTGTACGTTATTTACCTGATTCACCATTTGCCTCTGCTTGACAGATGACCGTCTGAAAGCATGATATAGCAAAACAAAGAGAAGAACTTTTGGCCCGTACGGGGATCGAACCCGCGACCTTGGCGTTATTAGCACCACGCTCTAACCAACTGAGCTAACCGGCCCACAGTTGAAAGCTGAACCCTTCAGGCATGACGGATGAATGTCCACCAGGTGTAATTGTTTTATTCTGTTTTTTTCCACATCCGAAGCCAAGCGCAGAAGGCACAACAACAGCACGGGGATGGCATGATTGCTTCCTGTGCTCGCAATTGTCTTAATAAGGCCTAACACAAAATATAGAT
Source organism: Astyanax mexicanus (assembly GCF_023375975.1). NCBI lineage: Eukaryota > Metazoa > Chordata > Actinopteri > Characiformes > Acestrorhamphidae > Astyanax > Astyanax mexicanus. The sequence goes on along the minus strand of NW_026040049.1, from coordinate 1,347,334 downwards.
TGTTCCCATCTACTAATGAGGTGTGATGACAGGCTTGCCCATAGTGTCAGACAAAAGACAAGAACTAAAGGCATGTTTCTGCCTGGTTTCGAACCAGGGACCTTTCGCGTGTAAGGCGAACGTGATGACCACTACACTACAGAAACCACAATTTTCCACCAAGCGTGCATGTGTCCCGCAGTGGAAATGACAGAGTTTGGTCATCTTTCCCAGGGGAAAATTTACACTGAGGGTCTTTCAGCAAAACAATGGTGTGCTTGTTTGTGGCGTTGGTGGTATAGTGGTGAGCATAGCTGCCTTCCAAGCAGTTGACCCGGGTTCGATTCCCGGCCAACGCATTGCCTTTAGCGCGTCGTACCTCGCTGCTCCAAAATCTTTTCAGGTTTTTCGGCCGTAGGTTCAGAAAAAACATACTCTCTCCCCGTCGGGGAATCGAACCCCGGTCTTCCGCGTGACAGGCGGAGATACTGTCCACTATACTAACGAGGCAGCTGTGTGCAGCTGAATCTCTACAACATGCAACAGGTAATACTGGCCCCTTCTCAATCTTCACAGAAGGTGTGTGTGTTCTTGTGCCTTTTTCATTAGGGAATGCATGGTGAGTGAGCTTGTCAGTGATGTGAAGACCCAGAAACCCGAAACTGTGCATAGTTCTCCCTGTGCTACTGCTGAAGTGAGTCACCTCTGATCAACATGCTTCAGCCTTCTAAATGTTATGCTGTTGTCATGAGAGGCTAACAGCTCCTGTTTCTTCAAGGGGAATTAGCTCAAATGGTAGAGCGCTCGCTTAGCATGCGAGAGGTAGCGGGATCGATGCCCGCATTCTCCAACGAAGGTTTTGACTGTGTGAATGCCACTGAGAACAGCTTTAAAAACTATAAGTTTGAGTGTATAACTTCAGTGTACGTTATTTACCTGATTCACCATTTGCCTCTGCTTGACAGATGACCGTCTGAAAGCATGATATAGCAAAACAAAGAGAAGAACTTTTGGCCCGTACGGGGATCGAACCCGCGACCTTGGCGTTATTAGCACCACGCTCTAACCAACTGAGCTAACCGGCCCACAGTTGATAGCAGAACCCTTCAGGCATGACGGATGAATGTCCACAAGGTGTAATTGTTTTATTCTGTTTTTTTCCACATCCGAAGCCAAGCGCAGAAGGCACAACAACAGCACGGGGATGGCATGATTGCTTCCTGTGCTAGCAATTGTCTTAATAAGGCCTAACACAAAATATAGATTGTTCCCATCTACTAATGAGGTGTGATGACAGGCTTGCCCATAGTGTCAGACAAAAGACAAGAACTAAAGGCATGTTTCTGCCTGGTTTCGAACCAGGGACCTTTCGCGTGTAAGGCGAACGTGATGACCACTACACTACAGAAACCACAATTTTCCACCAAGCGTGCATGTGTCCCGCAGTGGAAATGACAGAGTTTGGTCATCTTTCCCAGGGGAAAATTTGCACTGAGGGTCTTTCAGCAAAACAATGGTGTGCTTGTTTGTGGCGTTGGTGGTATAGTGGTGAGCATAGCTGCCTTCCAAGCAGTTGACCCGGGTTCGATTCCCGGCCAACGCATTGCCTTTAGCGCGTCGCACCTCGCTGCTCCAAAACCTTTTCAGGTTTTTCGCCCGTAGGTTCAGAAAAAACATACTCTCTCCCCGTCGGGGAATCGAACCCCGGTCTTCCGCGTGACAGGCGGAGATACTGTCCACTATACTAACGAGGAAGCTGTGTGCAGCTGAATCTCTGCAACATGCAACAGGTAATACTGGCCCCTTCTCAATCTTCACAGAAGGTGTGTGTGTTCTTGTGCCTTTTTCATTAGGGAATGCATGGTGAGTGAGCTTGTCAGTGATGTGAAGTCCCAGAAACCTGAAACTGTGCATAGTTCTCCCTGTGCTACTGCTGAAGTGAGTCACCTCTGAGCAACATGCTTCAGCCTTCTAAATGTTATGCTGTTGTCATGAGAGGCTAACAGCTCCTGTTTCTTTAAGGGGAATTAGCTCAAATGGTAGAGCGCTCGCTTAGCATGCGAGAGGTAGCGGGATCGATGCCCGCATTCTCCAATGAAGGTTTTGACTGTGTGAATGCCACTGAGAACAGCTTTAAAAACTATAAGTTTGAGTGTATAACTTCAGTGTACGTTATTTACCTGATTCACCATTTGCCTCTGCTTGACAGATGACCGTCTGAAAGCATGATATAGCAAAACAAAGAGAAGAATTTTTGGCCCGTACGGGGATCGAACCCGCGACCTTGGCGTTATTAGCACCACGCTCTAACCAACTGAGCTAACCGGCCCACAGTTGATAGCAGAACCCTTCAGGCATGACGGATGAATGTCCACCAGGTGTAATTGTTTTATTCTGTTTTTTTCCACATCCGAAGCCAAGCGCAGAAGGCACAACAACAACACGGGGATGGCATGATTGCTTCCTGTGCTCGCAATTGTCTTAATAAGGCCTAACACAAAATATAGATTGTTCCCATCTACTAATGAGGTGTGATGACAGGCTTGCCCATAGTGTCAGACAAAAGACAAGAACTAAAGGCATGTTTCTGCCTGGTTTCGAACCAGGGACCTTTCGCGTGTAAGGCGAACGTGATGACCACTACACTACAGAAACCACAATTTTCCACCAAGCGTGCATGTGTCCCGCAGTGGAAATGACAGAGTTTTGTCATCTTTCCCAGGGGAAAATTTGCACTGAGGGTCTTTCAGCAAAACAATGGTGTGCTTGTTTGTGGCGTTGGTGGTATAGTGGTGAGCATAGCTGCCTTCCAAGCAGTTGACCCGGGTTCGATTCCCGGCCAACGCATTGTCTTTAGCACGTCGCACCTTGCTGCTCCAAAACCCTTTCAGGTTTTTCGGCCGTAGGTTCAGAAAAAACATATTCTCTCCCCGTCGGGGAATCGAACCCCGGTCTTCCGCGTGACAGGCGGAGATACTGTCCACTATACTAACGAGGAAGCTGTGTGCAGCTGAATCTCTGCAACATGCAACAGGTCATACTGGCCCCTTCTCAATCTTCACAGAAGGTGTGTGTGTTCTTGTGCCTTTTTCATTAGGGAATGCATGGTGAGTGAGCTTGTCAGTGATGTGAAGTCCCAGAAACCTGAAACTGTGCATAGTTCTCCCTGTGCTACTGCTGAAGTGAGTCACCTCTGATCAACATGCTTCAGCCTTCTAAATGTTATGCTGTTGTCATGAGAGGCTAACAGCTCCTGTTTCTTCAAGGGGAATTAGCTCAAATGGTAGAGCGCTCGCTTAGCATGCGAGAGGTAGCGGGATCGATTCCCGCATTCTCCAACGAAGGTTTTGACTGTGTGAATGCCACTGAGAACAGCTTTAAAAACTATAAGTGTGAGTGTATAACTTCAGTGTACGTTATTTACCTGATTCACCATTTGCCTCTGCTTGACAGATGACCGTCTGAAAGCATGATATAGCAAAACAAAGAGAAGAATTTTTGGCCCGTACGGGGATCGAACCCGCGACCTTGGCGTTATTAGCACCACGCTCTAACCAACTGAGCTAACCGGCCCACAGTTGAAAGCGGAACCCTTCAGGCATGACGGATGAATGTCCACCAGGTGTAATTGTTTTATTCTGTTTTTTTCCACATCCGAAGCCAAGCGCAGAAGGCACAACAGCAGCACGGGGATGGCATGATTGCTTCCTGTGCTCGCAATTGTCTTAATAAGGCCTAACACAAAATATAGATTGTTCCCATCTACTAATGAGGTGTGATGACAGGCTTGCCCATAGTGTCAGACAAAAGATAAGAACTAAAGGCATGTTTCTGCCTGGTTTCGAACCAGGGACCTTTCGCGTGTAAGGCGAACGTGATGACCACTACACTACAGAAACCACAATTTTCCACCAAGCGTGCATGTGTCCCGCAGTGGAAATGACAGAGTTTGGTCATCTTTCCCAGGGGAAAATTTACACTGAGGGTCTTTCAGCAAAACAATGGTGTGCTTGTTTGTGGTGTTGGTGGTATAGTGGTGAGCATAGCTGCCTTCCAAGCAGTTGACCCGGGTTCGATTCCCGGCCAACGCATTGCCTTTAGCGCGTCGCACCTCGCTGCTCCAAAACCTTTTCAGGTTTTTCGGCCGTAGGTTCAGAAAAAACATACTCTCTCCCCGTCGGGGAATCGAACCCCGGTCTTCCGCGTGACAGGCGGAGATACTGTCCACTATACTAACGAGGAAGCTGTGTGCAGCTGAATCTCTACAACATGCAACAGGTAATACTGGCCCCTTCTCAATCTTCACAGAAGGTGTGTGTGTTCTTGTGCCTTTTTCATTAGGGAATGCATGGTGAGTGAGCTTGTCAGTGATGTGAAGTCCCAGAAACCTGAAACTGTGCATAGTTCTCCCTGTGCTACTGCTGAAGTGAGTCACCTCTGATCAACATGCTTCAGCCTTCTAAATGTTATGCTGTTGTCATGAGAGGCTAACAGCTCCTGTTTCTTCAAGGGGAATTAGCTCAAATGGTAGAGCGCTCGCTTAGCATGCGAGAGGTAGCGGGATCGATGCCCGCATTCTCCAACGAAGGTTTTGACTGTGTGAATGCCACTGAGAACAGCTTTAAAAACTATAAGTTTGAGTGTATAACTTCAGTGTACGTTATTTACCTGATTCACCATTTGCCTCTGCTTGACAGATGACCGTCTGAAAGCATGATATAGCAAAACAAAGAGAAGAACTTTTGGCCCGTACGGGGATCGAACCCGCGACCTTGGCGTTATTAGCACCACGCTCTAACCAACTGAGCTAACCGGCCCACAGTTGAAAGCGGAACCCTTCAGGCATGACGGATGAATGTCCACAAGGTGTAATTGTTTTATTCTGTTTTTTTCCACATCCGAAGCCAAGCGCAGAAGGCACAACAACAGCACGGGGATGGCATGATTGCTTCCTGTGCTCGCAATTGTCTTAATAAGGCCTAACACAAAATATAGATTGTTCCCATCTACTAATGAGGTGTGATGACAGGCTTGCCCATAGTGTCAGACAAAAGACAAGAACTAAAGGCATGTTTCTGCCTGGTTTCGAACCAGGGACCTTTCGCGTGTAAGGCGAACGTGATGACCACTACACTACAGAAACCACAATTTTCCACCAAGCGTGCATGTGTCCCGCAGTGGAAATGACAGAGTTTGGTCATCTTTCCCAGGGGAAAATTTACACTGAGGGTCTTTCAGCAAAACAATGGTGTGCTTGTTTGTGGCGTTGGTGGTATAGTGGTGAGCATAGCTGCCTTCCAAGCAGTTGACCCGGGTTCGATTCCCGGCCAACGCATTGCCTTTAGCGCGTCGCACCTCGCTGCTCCAAAATCTTTTCAGGTTTTTCGGCCGTAGGTTCAGAAAAAACATACTCTCTCCCCGTCGGGGAATCGAACCCCGGTCTTCCGCGTGACAGGCGGAGATACTGTCCACTATACTAACGAGGAAGCTGTGTGCAGCTGAATCTCTGCAACATGCAACAGGTAATACTGGGCCCTTCTCAATCTTCACAGAAGGTGTGTGTGTTCTTGTGCATTTTTCATTAGGGAATGCATGGTGAGTGAGCTTGTCAGTGATGTGAAGTCCCAGAAACCTGAAACTGTGCATAGTTCTCCCTGTGCTACTGCTGAAGTGAGTCACCTCTGAGCAACATGCTTCAGCCTTCTAAATGTTATGCTGTTGTCATGAGAGGCTAACAGCTCCTGTTTCTTCAAGGGGAATTAGCTCAAATGGTAGAGCGCTCGCTTAGCATGCGAGAGGTAGCGGGATCGATGCCCGCATTCTCCAACGAAGGTTTTGACTGTGTGAATGCCACTGAGAACAGCTTTAAAAACTATAAGTTTGAGTGTATAACTTCAGTGTACGTTATTTACCTGATTCACCATTTGCCTCTGCTTGACAGATGACCGTCTGAAAGCATGATATAGCAAAACAAAGAGAAGAACTTTTGGCCCGTACGGGGATCGAACCCGCGACCTTGGCGTTATTAGCACCACGCTCTAACCAACTGAGCTAACCGGCCCACAGTTGAAAGCTGAACCCTTCAGGCATGACGGATGAATGTCCACCAGGTGTAATTGTTTTATTCTGTTTTTTTCCACATCCGAAGCCAAGCGCAGAAGGCACAACAACAGCACGGGGATGGCATGATTGCTTCCTGTGCTCGCAATTGTCTTAATAAGGCCTAACACAAAATATAGATTGTTCCCATCTACTAATGAGGTGTGATGACAGGCTTGCCCATAGTGTCAGACAAAAGACAAGAACTAAAGGCATGTTTCTGCCTGGTTTCGAACCAGGGACCTTTCGCGTGTAAGGCGAACGTGATGACCACTACACTACAGAAACCACAATTTTCCACCAAGCGTGCATGTGTCCCGCAGCGGAAATGACAGAGTTTGGTCATCTTTCCCAGGGGAAAATTTGCACTGAGGGTCTTTCAGCAAAACAATGGTGTGCTTGTTTGTGGTGTTGGTGGTATAGTGGTGAGCATAGCTGCCTTCCAAGCAGTTGACCCGGGTTCGATTCCCGGCCAACGCATTGCCTTTAGCGCGTCGCACCTCGCTGCTCCAAAACCTTTTCAGGTTTTTCGGCCGTAGGTTCAGAAAAAACATACTCTCTCCCCGTCGGGGAATCGAACCCCGGTCTTCCGCGTGACAGGCGGAGATACTGTCCACTATACTAACGAGGAAGCTGTGTGCAGCTGAATCTCTGCAACATGCAACAGGTAATACTGGCCCCTTCTCAATCTTCACAGAAGGTGTGTGTGTTCTTGTGCCTTTTTCATTAGGGAATGCATGGTGAGTGAGCTTGTCAGTGATGTGAAGTCCCAGAAACCTGAAACTGTGCATAGTTCTCCCTGTGCTACTGCTGAAGTGAGTCACCTCTGATCAACATGCTTCAGCCTTCTAAATGTTATGCTGTTGTCATGAGAGGCTAACAGCTCCTGTTTCTTCAAGGGGAATTAGCTCAAATGGTAGAGCGCTCGCTTAGCATGCGAGAGGTAGCGGGATCGATGCCCGCATTCTCCAACGAAGGTTTTGACTGTGTGAATGCCACTTAGAACAGCTTTAAAAACTATAAGTTTGAGTGTATAACTTCAGTGTACGTTATTTACCTGATTCACCATTTGCCTCTGCTTGACAGATGACCGTCTGAAAGCATGATATAGCAAAACAAAGAGAAGAACTTTTGGCCCGTACGGGGATCGAACCCGCGACCTTGGCGTTATTAGCACCACGCTCTAACCAACTGAGCTAACCGGCCCACAGTTGATAAACCCTTCAGGCATGACGGATGAATGTCCACAAGGTGTAATTGTTTTATTCTGTTTTTTTCCACATCCGAAGCCAAGCGCAGAAGGCACAACAACAGCACGGGGATGGCATGATTGCTTCCTGTGCTCGCAATTGTCTTAATAAGGCCTAACACAAAATATAGATTGTTCCCATCTACTAATGAGGTGTGATGACAGGCTTGCCCATAGTGTCAGACAAAAGACAAGAACTAAAGGCATGTTTCTGCCTGGTTTCGAACCAGGGACCTTTCGCGTGTAAGGCGAACGTGATGACCACTACACTACAGAAACCACAATTTTCCACCAAGCGTGCATGTGTCCCGCAGTGGAAATGACAGAGTTTGGTCATCTTTCCCAGGGGAAAATTTACACTGAGGGTCTTTCAGCAAAACATCGGTGTGCTTGTTTGTGGCGTTGGTGGTATAGTGGTGAGCATAGCTGCCTTCCAAGCAGTTGACCCGGGTTCGATTCCCGGCCAACGCATTGCCTTTAGCGCGTCGCACCTCGCTGCTCCAAAACCTTTTCAGATTTTTCGGCCGTAGGTTCAGAAAAAACATACTCTCTCCCCGTCGGGGAATCGAACCCCGGTCTTCCGCGTGACAGGCGGAGATACTGTCCACTATACTAACGAGGAAGCTGTGTGCAGCTGAACCTCTGCAACATGCAACAGGTAATACTGGCCCCTTCTCAATCTTCACAGAAGGTGTGTGTGTTCTTGTGCCTTTTTCATTAGGGAATGCATGGTGAGTGAGCTTGTCAGTGATGTGAAGTCCCAGAAACCTGAAACTGTGCATAGTTCTCCCTGTGCTACTGCTGAAGTGAGTCACCTCTGATCAACATGCTTCAGCCTTCTAAATGTTATGCTGTTGTCATGAGAGGCTAACAGCTCCTGTTTCTTCAAGGGGAATTAGCTCAAATGGTAGAGCGCTCGCTTAGCATGCGAGAGGTAGCGGGATCGATGCCCGCATTCTCCAACGAAGGTTTTGACTGTGTGAATGCCACTGAGAACAGCTTTAAAAACTATAAGTTTGAGTGTATAACTTCAGTGTACGTTATTTACCTGATTCACCATTTGCCTCTGCTTGACAGATGACCGTCTGAAAGCATGATATAGCAAAACAAAGAGAAGAATTTTTGGCCCGTACGGGGATCGAACCCACGACCTTGGCGTTATTAGCACCACGCTCTAACCAACTGAGCTAACCGGCCCACAGTTGATAGCAGAACCCTTCAGGCATGACGGATGAATGTCCACAAGGTGTAATTGTTTTATTCTGTTTTTTTCCACATCCGAAGCCAAGCGCAGAAGGCACAACAACAGCACGGGGATGGCATGATTGCTTCCTGTGCTAGCAATTGTCTTAATAAGGCCTAACACAAAATATAGATTGTTCCCATCTACTAATGAGGTGTGATGACAGGCTTGCCCATAGTGTCAGACAAAAGACAAGAACTAAAGGCATGTTTCTGCCTGGTTTCGAACCAGGGACCTTTCGCGTGTAAGGCGAACGTGATGACCACTACACTACAGAAACCACAATTTTCCACCAAGCGTGCATGTGTCCCGCAGTGGAAATGACAGAGTTTGGTCATCTTTCCCAGGGGAAAATTTGCACTGAGGGTCTTTCAGCAAAACAATGGTGTGCTTGTTTGTGGCGTTGGTGGTATAGTGGTGAGCATAGCTGCCTTCCAAGCAGTTGACCCGGGTTCGATTCCCGGCCAACGCATTGCCTTTAGCGCGTCGCACCTTGCTGCTCCAAAACCTTTTCAGGTTTTTCGGCTGTAGGTTCAGAAAAAACATATTCTCTCCCCGTCGGGGAAACGAACCCCGGTCTTCCGCGTGACAGGCGGAGATACTGTCCACTATACTAACGAGGAAGCTGTTGCAGCTGAATCTCTGCAACATGCAACAGGTAATACTGGCCCCTTCTCAATCTTCACAGAAGGTATGTGTGTTCTTGTGCCTTTTTCATTAGGCAATGCATGGTGATTGAGCTTGTCAGTGATGTGAATTCCCAGAAACCTGAAACTGTGCATAGTTCTCCCTGTGCTACTGCTGAAGTGAGTCACCTCTGATCAACATGCTTCAGCCTTCTAAATGTTATGCTGTTGTCATGAGAGGCTAACAGCTCCTGTTTCTTCAAGGGGAATTAGCTCAAATGGTAGAGCGCTCGCTTAGCATGCGAGAGGCAGCGGGATCGATGCCCGCATTCTCCAACGAAGGTTTTGACTGTGTGAATGCCACTGAGAACAGCTTTAAAAACTATAAGTTTGAGTGTATAACTTCAGTGTACGTTATTTACCTGATTCATCATTTGCCTCTGCTTGACAGATGACAGTCTGAAAGCATGATATAGCAAAACAAAGAGAAGAACTTTTGGCCCGTACGGGGATCGAACCCGCGACCTTGGCGTTATTAGCACCACGCTCTAACCAACTGAGCTAACCGGCCCACAGTTGATAGCGGAACCCTTCAGGCATGACGGATGAATGTCCACAAGGTGTAATTGTTTTATTCTGTTTTTTTCCACATCCGAAGCCAAGCGCAGAAGGCACAACAACAGCACGGGGATGGCATGATTGCTTCCTGTGCTCGCAATTGTCTTAATAAGGCCTAACACAAAATATAGATTGTTCCCATCTACTAATGAGGTGTGATGACAGGCTTGCCCATAGTGTCAGACAAAAGACAAGAACTAAAGGCATGTTTCTGCCTGGTTTCGAACCAGGGACCTTTCGCGTGTAAGGCGAACGTGATGACCACTACACTACAGAAACCACAATTTTCCACCAAGCGTGCATGTGTCCCGCAGTGGAAATGACAGAGTTTTGTCATCTTTCCCAGGGGAAAATTTGCACTGAGGGTCTTTCAGCAAAACAATGGTGTGCTTGTTTGTGGCGTTGGTGGTATAGTGGTGAGCATAGCTGCCTTCCAAGCAGTTGACCCGGGTTCGATTCCCGGCCAACGCATTGTCTTTAGCACGTCGCACCTTGCTGCTCCAAAACCCTTTCAGGTTTTTCGGCCGTAGGTTCAGAAAAAACATATTCTCTCCCCGTCGGGGAATCGAACCCCGGTCTTCCGCGTGACAGGCGGAGATACTGTCCACTATACTAACGAGGAAGCTGTGTGCAGCTGAATCTCTGCAACATGCAACAGGTAATACTGGCCCCTTCTCAATCTTCACAGAAGGTGTGTGTGTTCTTGTGCCTTTTTCATTAGGGAATGCATGGTGAGTGAGCTTGTCAGTGATGTGAAGTCCCAGAAACCTGAAACTGTGCATAGTTCTCCCTGTGCTACTGCTGAAGTGAGTCACCTCTGAGCAACATGCTTCAGCCTTCTAAATGTTATGCTGTTGTCATGAGAGGCTAACAGCTCCTGTTTCTTTAAGGGGAATTAGCTCAAATGGTAGAGCGCTCGCTTAGCATGCGAGAGGTAGCGGGATCGATGCCCGCATTCTCCAATGAAGGTTTTGACTGTGTGAATGCCACTGAGAACAGCTTTAAAAACTATAAGTTTGAGTGTATAACTTCAGTGTACGTTATTTACCTGATTCACCATTTGCCTCTGCTTGACAGATGACCGTCTGAAAGCATGATATAGCAAAACAAAGAGAAGAATTTTTGGCCCGTACGGGGATCGAACCCGCGACCTTGGCGTTATTAGCACCACGCTCTAACCAACTGAGCTAACCGGCCCACAGTTGATAGCAGAACCCTTCAGGCATGACGGATGAATGTCCACCAGGTGTAATTGTTTTATTCTGTTTTTTTCCACATCCGAAGCCAAGCGCAGAAGGCACAACAACAACACGGGGATGGCATGATTGCTTCCTGTGCTCGCAATTGTCTTAATAAGGCCTAACACAAAATATAGATTGTTCCCATCTACTAATGAGGTGTGATGACAGGCTTGCCCATAGTGTCAGACAAAAGACAAGAACTAAAGGCATGTTTCTGCCTGGTTTCGAACCAGGGACCTTTCGCGTGTAAGGCGAACGTGATGACCACTACACTACAGAAACCACAATTTTCCACCAAGCGTGCATGTGTCCCGCAGTGGAAATGACAGAGTTTTGTCATCTTTCCCAGGGGAAAATTTGCACTGAGGGTCTTTCAGCAAAACAATGGTGTGCTTGTTTGTGGCATTGGTGGTATAGTGGTGAGCATAGCTGCCTTCCAAGCAGTTGACCCGGGTTCGATTCCCGGCCAACGCATTGTCTTTAGCACGTCGCACCTTGCTGCTCCAAAACCCTTTCAGGTTTTTCGGCCGTAGGTTCAGAAAAAACATATTCTCTCCCCGTCGGGGAATCGAACCCCGGTCTTCCGCGTGACAGGCGGAGATACTGTCCACTATACTAACGAGGAAGCTGTGTGCAGCTGAATCTCTGCAACATGCAACAGGTCATACTGGCCCCTTCTCAATCTTCACAGAAGGTGTGTGTGTTCTTGTGCCTTTTTCATTAGGGAATGCATGGTGAGTGAGCTTGTCAGTGATGTGAAGTCCCAGAAACCTGAAACTGTGCATAGTTCTCCCTGTGCTACTGCTGAAGTGAGTCACCTCTGATCAACATGCTTCAGCCTTCTAAATGTTATGCTGTTGTCATGAGAGGCTAACAGCTCCTGTTTCTTCAAGGGGAATTAGCTCAAATGGTAGAGCGCTCGCTTAGCATGCGAGAGGTAGCGGGATCGATGCCCGCATTCTCCAACGAAGGTTTTGACTGTGTGAATGCCACTGAGAACAGCTTTAAAAACTATAAGTGTGAGTGTATAACTTCAGTGTACGTTATTTACCTGATTCACCATTTGCCTCTGCTTGACAGATGACCGTCTGAAAGCATGATATAGCAAAACAAAGAGAAGAATTTTTGGCCCGTACGGGGATCGAACCCGCGACCTTGGCGTTATTAGCACCACGCTCTAACCAACTGAGCTAACCGGCCCACAGTTGAAAGCGGAACCCTTCAGGCATGACGGATGAATGTCCACCAGGTGTAATTGTTTTATTCTGTTTTTTTCCACATCCGAAGCCAAGCGCAGAAGGCACAACAACAGCACGGGGATGGCATGATTGCTTCCTGTGCTCGCAATTGTCTTAACAAGGCCTAACACAAAATATAGATTGTTCCCATCTACTAATGAGGTGTGATGACAGGCTTGCCCATAGTGTCAGACAAAAGACAAGAACTAAAGGCATGTTTCTGCCTGGTTTCGAACCAGGAACCTTTCGCGTGTAAGGCGAATGTGATGACCACTACACTACAGAAACCACAATTTTCCACCAAGCGTGCATGTGTCCCGCAGTGGAAATGACAGAGTTTGGTCATCTTTCCCAGGGGAAAATTTGCACTGAGGGTCTTTCAGCAAAACAATGGTGTGCTTGTTTGTGGCGTTGGTGGTATAGTGGTGAGCATAGCTGCCTTCCAAGCAGTTGACCCGGGTTCGATTCCCGGCCAACGCATTGCCTTTAGCGCGTCGTACCTCGCTGCTCCAAAATCTTTTCAGGTTTTTCGGCCGTAGGTTCAGAAAAAACATACTCTCTCCCCGTCGGGGAATCGAACCCCGGTCTTCCGCGTGACAGGCGGAGATACTGTCCACTATACTAACGAGGAAGCTGTGTGCAGCTGAATCTCTACAACATGCAACAGGTAATACTGGCCCCTTCTCAATCTTCACAGAAGGTGTGTGTGTTCTTGTGCCTTTTTCATTAGGGAATGCATGGTGAGTGAGCTTGTCAGTGATGTGAAGTCCCAGAAACCCGAAACTGTGCATAGTTCTCCCTGTGCTACTGCTGAAGTGAGTCACCTCTGATCAACATGCTTCAGCCTTCTAAATGTTATGCTGTTGTCATGAGAGGCTAACAGCTCCTGTTTCTTCAAGGGGAATTAGCTCAAATGGTAGAGCGCTCGCTTAGCATGCGAGAGGTAGCGGGATCGATGCCCGCATTCTCCAACGAAGGTTTTGACTGTGTGAATGCCACTTAGAGCAGCTTTAAAAACTATAAGTTTGAGTGTATAACTTCAGTGTACGTTATTTACCTGATTCACCATTTGCCTCTGCTTGACAGATGACCGTCTGAAAGCATGATATAGCAAAACAAAGAGAAGAACTTTTGGCCCGTACGGGGATCGAACCCGCGACCTTGGCGTTATTAGCACCACGCTCTAACCAACTGAGCTAACCGGCCCACAGTTGATAAACCCTTCAGGCATGACGGATGAATGTCCACAAGGTGTAATTGTTTTATTCTGTTTTTTTCCACATCCGAAGCCAAGCGCAGAAGGCACAACAACAGCACGGGGATGGCATGATTGCTTCCTGTGCTCGCAATTGTCTTAATAAGGCCTAACACAAAATATAGATTGTTCCCATCTACTAATGAGGTGTGATGACAGGCTTGCCCATAGTGTCAGACAAAAGACAAGAACTAAAGGCATGTTTCTGCCTGGTTTCGAACCAGGGACCTTTCGCGTGTAAGGCGAATGTGATGACCACTACACTACAGAAACCACAATTTTCCACCAAGCGTGCATGTGTCCCGCAGTGGAAATGACAGAGTTTGGTCATCTTTCCCAGGGGAAAATTTGCACTGAGGGTCTTTCAGCAAAACAATGGTGTGCTTGTTTGTGGCGTTGGTGGTATAGTGGTGAGCATAGCTGCCTTCCAAGCAGTTGACCCGGGTTCGATTCCCGGCCAACGCATTGCATTTAGCACGTCGCACCTTGCTGCTCCAAAACCTTTTCAGGTTTTTCGGCCGTAGGTTCAGAAAAAACATATTCTCTCCCCGTCGGGGAATCGAACCCCGGTCTTCCGCGTGACAGGCGGAGATACTGTCCACTATACTAACGAGGAAGCTGTGTGCAGCTGAATCTCTGCAACATGCAACAGGTAATACTGGCCCCTTCTCAATCTTCACAGAAGGTGTGTGTGTTCTGATGACCGTCTGAAAGCATGATATAGCAAAACAAAGAGAAGAACTTTTGGCCCGTACGGGGATCGAACCCGCGACCTTGGCGTTATTAGCACCACGCTCTAACCAACTGAGCTAACCGGCCCACAGTTGAAAGCTGAACCCTTCAGGCATGACGGATGAATGTCCACCAGGTGTAATTGTTTTATTCTGTTTTTTTCCACATCCGAAGCCAAGCGCAGAAGGCACAACAACAGCACGGGGATGGCATGATTGCTTCCTGTGCTCGCAATTGTCTTAATAAGGCCTAACACAAAATATAGATTGTTCCCATCTACTAATGAGGTGTGATAACAGGCTTGCCCATAGTGTCAGACAAAAGACAAGAACTAAAGGCATGTTTCTGCCTGGTTTCGAACCAGGGACCTTTCGCGTGTAAGGCGAACGTGATGACCACTACACTACAGAAACCACAATTTTCCACCAAGCGTGCATGTGTCCCGCAGTGGAAATGACAGAGTTTGGTCATCTTTCCCAGGGGAAAATTTACACTGAGGGTCTTTCAGCAAAACAATGGTGTGCTTGTTTGTGGCGTTGGTGGTATAGTGGTGAGCATAGCTGCCTTCCAAGCAGTTGACCCGGGTTCGATTCCCGGCCAACGCATTGCCTTTAGCGCGTCGTACCTCGCTGCTCCAAAATCTTTTCAGGTTTTTCGGCCGTAGGTTCAGAAAAAACATACTCTCTCCCCGTCGGGGAATCGAACCCCGGTCTTCCGCGTGACAGGCGGAGATACTGTCCACTATACTAACGAGGAAGCTGTGTGCAGCTGAATCTCTACAACATGCAACAGGTAATACTGGCCCCTTCTCAATCTTCACAGAAGGTGTGTGTGTTCTTGTGCCTTTTTCATTAGGGAATGCATGGTGAGTGAGCTTGTCAGTGATGTGAAGTCCCAGAAACCCGAAACTGTGCATAGTTCTCCCTGTGCTACTGCTGAAGTGAGTCACCTCTGATCAACATGCTTCAGCCTTCTAAATGTTATGCTGTTGTCATGAGAGGCTAACAGCTCCTGTTTCTTCAAGGGGAATTAGCTCAAATGGTAGAGCGCTCGCTTAGCATGCGAGAGGTAGCGGGATCGATGCCCGCATTCTCCAACGAAGGTTTTGACTGTGTGAATGCCACTGAGAACAGCTTTAAAAACTATAAGTTTGAGTGTATAACTTCAGTGTACGTTATTTACCTGATTCACCATTTGCCTCTGCTTGACAGATGACCGTCTGAAAGCATGATATAGCAAAACAAAGAGAAGAACTTTTGGCCCGTACGGGGATCCAACCCGCGACCTTGGCGTTATTAGCACCACGCTCTAACCAACTGAGCTAACCGGCCCACAGTTGAAAGCTGAACCCTTCAGGCATGACGGATGAATGTCCACCAGGTGTAATTGTTTTATTCTGTTTTTTTCCACATCCGAAGCCAAGCGCAGAAGGCACAACAACAGCACGGGGATGGCATGATTGCTTCCTGTGCTCGCAATTGTCTTAATAAGGCCTAACACAAAATATAGATTGTTCCCATCTACTAATGAGGTGTGATGACAGGCTTGCCCATAGTGTCAGACAAAAGACAAGAACTAAAGGCATGTTTCTGCCTGGTTTCGAACCAGGGACCTTTCGCGTGTAAGGCGAACGTGATGACCACTACACTACAGAAACCACAATTTTCCACCAAGCGTGCATGTGTCCCGCAGTGGAAATGACAGAGTTTGGTCATCTTTCCCAGGGGAAAATTTACACTGAGGGTCTTTCAGCAAAACAATGGTGTGCTTGTTTGTGGCGTTGGTGGTATAGTGGTGAGCATAGCTGCCTTCCAAGCAGTTGACCCGGGTTCGATTCCCGGCCAACGCATTGCCTTTAGCGCGTCGCACCTCGCTGCTCCAAAACCTTTTCAGGTTTTTCGGCCGTAGGTTCAGAAAAAACATACTCTCTCCCCGTCGGGGAATCGAACCCCGGTCTTCCGCGTGACAGGCGGAGATACTGTCCACTATACTAACGAGGAAGCTGTGTGCAGCTGAACCTCTACAACATGCAACAGGTAATACTGGCCCCTTCTCAATCTTCACAGAAGGTGTGTGTGTTCTTGTGCCTTTTTCATTAGGGAATGCATGGTGAGTGAGCTTGTCAGTGATGTGAAGTCCCAGAAACCTGAAACTGTGCATAGTTCTCCCTGTGCTACTGCTGAAGTGAGTCACCTCTGATCAACATGCTTCAGCCTTCTAAATGTTATGCTGTTGTCATGAGAGGCTAACAGCTCCTGTTTCTTCAAGGGGAATTAGCTCAAATGGTAGAGCGCTCGCTTAGCATGCGAGAGGTAGCGGGATCGATGCCCGCATTCTCCAACGAAGGTTTTGACTGTGTGAATGCCACTGAGAACAGCTTTAAAAACTATAAGTTTGAGTGTATAACTTCAGTGTACGTTATTTACCTGATTCACCATTTGCCTCTGCTTGACAGATGACCGTCTGAAAGCATGATATAGCAAAACAAAGAGAAGAATTTTTGGCCCGTACGGGGATCGAACCCACGACCTTGGCGTTATTAGCACCACGCTCTAACCAACTGAGCTAACCGGCCCACAGTTGATAGCAGAACCCTTCAGGCATGACGGATGAATGTCCACAAGGTGTAATTGTTTTATTCAGTTTTTTTCCACATCCGAAGCCAAGCGCAGAAGGCACAACAACAGCACGGGGATGGCATGATTGCTTCCTGTGCTAGCAATTGTCTTAATAAGGCCTAACACAAAATATAGATTGTTCCCATCTACTAATGAGGTGTGATGACAGGCTTGCCCATAGTGTCAGACAAAAGACAAGAACTAAAGGCATGTTTCTGCCTGGTTTCGAACCAGGGACCTTTCGCGTGTAAGGCGAACGTGATGACCACTACACTACAGAAACCACAATTTTCCACCAAGCGTGCATGTGTCCCGCAGTGGAAATGACAGAGTTTGGTCATCTTTCCCAGGGGAAAATTTGCACTGAGGGTCTTTCAGCAAAACAATGGTGTGCTTGTTTGTGGCGTTGGTGGTATAGTGGTGAGCATAGCTGCCTTCCAAGCAGTTGACCCGGGTTCGATTCCCGGCCAACGCATTGCCTTTAGCGCGTCGCACCTTGCTGCTCCAAAACCTTTTCAGGTTTTTCGGCTGTAGGTTCAGAAAAAACATATTCTCTCCCCGTCGGGGAAACGAACCCCGGTCTTCCGCGTGACAGGCGGAGATACTGTCCACTATACTAACGAGGAAGCTGTTGCAGCTGAATCTCTGCAACATGCAACAGGTAATACTGGCCCCTTCTCAATCTTCACAGAAGGTATGTGTGTTCTTGTGCCTTTTTCATTAGGCAATGCATGGTGATTGAGCTTGTCAGTGATGTGAATTCCCAGAAACCTGAAACTGTGCATAGTTCTCCCTGTGCTACTGCTGAAGTGAGTCACCTCTGATCAACATGCTTCAGCCTTCTAAATGTTATGCTGTTGTCATGAGAGGCTAACAGCTCCTGTTTCTTCAAGGGGAATTAGCTCAAATGGTAGAGCGCTCGCTTAGCATGCGAGAGGCAGCGGGATCGATGCCCGCATTCTCCAACGAAGGTTTTGACTGTGTGAATGCCACTGAGAACAGCTTTAAAAACTATAAGTTTGAGTGTATAACTTCAGTGTACGTTATTTACCTGATTCACCATTTGCCTCTGCTTGACAGATGACAGTCTGAAAGCATGATATAGCAAAACAAAGAGAAGAACTTTTGGCCCGTACGGGGATCGAACCCGCGACCTTGGCGTTATTAGCACCACGCTCTAACCAACTGAGCTAACCGGCCCACAGTTGATAGCGGAACCCTTCAGGCATGACGGATGAATGTCCACAAGGTGTAATTGTTTTATTCTGTTTTTTTCCACATCCGAAGCCAAGCGCAGAAGGCACAACAACAGCACGGGGATGGCATGATTGCTTCCTGTGCTCGCAATTGTCTTAATAAGGCCTAACACAAAATATAGATTGTTCCCATCTACTAATGAGGTGTGATGACAGGCTTGCCCATAGTGTCAGACAAAAGACAAGAACTAAAGGCATGTTTCTGCCTGGTTTCGAACCAGGGACCTTTCGCGTGTAAGGCGAACGTGATGACCACTACACTACAGAAACCACAATTTTCCACCAAGCGTGCATGTGTCCCGCAGTGGAAATGACAGAGTTTGGTCATCTTTCCCAGGGGAAAATTTACACTGAGGGTCTTTCAGCAAAACAATGGTGTGCTTGTTTGTGGCGTTGGTGGTATAGTGGTGAGCATAGCTGCCTTCCAAGCAGTTGACCCGGGTTCGATTCCCGGCCAACGCATTGCCTTTAGCGCGTCGCACCTCGCTGCTCCAAAACCTTTTCAGGTTTTTCGGCCGTAGGTTCAGAGAAAACATACTCTCTCCCCGTCGGGGAATCGAACCCCGGTCTTCCGCGTGACAGGCGGAGATACTGTCCACTATACTAACGAGGAAGCTGTGTGCAGCTGAATCTCTGCAACATGCAACAGGTAATACTGGCCCCTTCTCAATCTTCACAGAAGGTGTGTGTGTTCTTGTGCCTTTTTCATTAGGGAATGCATGGTGAGTGAGCTTGTCAGTGATGTGAAGTCCCAGAAACCTGAAACTGTGCATAGTTCTCCCTGTGCTACTGCTGAAGTGAGTCACCTCTGAGCAACATGCTTCAGCCTTCTAAATGTTATGCTGTTGTCATGAGAGGCTAACAGCTCTTGTTTCTTTAAGGGGAATTAGCTCAAATGGTAGAGCGCTCGCTTAGCATGCGAGAGGTAGCGGGATCGATGCCCGCATTCTCCAATGAAGGTTTTGACTGTGTGAATGCCACTGAGAACAGCTTTAAAAACTATAAGTTTGAGTGTATAACTTCAGTGTACGTTATTTACCTGATTCACCATTTGCCTCTGCTTGACAGATGACCGTCTGAAAGCATGATATAGCAAAACAAAGAGAAGAATTTTTGGCCCGTACGGGGATCGAACCCGCGACCTTGGCGTTATTAGCACCACGCTCTAACCAACTGAGCTAACCGGCCCACAGTTGATAGCAGAACCCTTCAGGCATGACGGATGAATGTCCACCAGGTGTAATTGTTTTATTCTGTTTTTTTCCACATCCGAAGCCAAGCGCAGAAGGCACAACAACAACACGGGGATGGCATGATTGCTTCCTGTGCTCGCAATTGTCTTAATAAGGCCTAACACAAAATATAGATTGTTCCCATCTACTAATGAGGTGTGATGACAGGCTTGCCCATAGTGTCAGACAAAAGACAAGAACTAAAGGCATGTTTCTGCCTGGTTTCGAACCAGGGACCTTTCGCGTGTAAGGCGAACGTGATGACCACTACACTACAGAAACCACAATTTTCCACCAAGCGTGCATGTGTCCCGCAGTGGAAATGACAGAGTTTGGTCATCTTTCCCAGGGGAAAATTTACACTGAGGGTCTTTCAGCAAAACAATGGTGTGCTTGTTTGTGGCGTTGGTGGTATAGTGGTGAGCATAGCTGCCTTCCAAGCAGTTGACCCGGGTTCGATTCCCGGCCAATGCATTGCCTTTAGCGCGTCGCACCTTGCTGATCCAAAACCTTTTCAGGTTTTTCGGCCGTAGGTTCAGAAAAAACATACTCTCTCCCCGTCGGGGAATCGAACCCCGGTCTTCCGCGTGACAGGCGGAGATACTGTCCACTATACTAACGAGGAAGCTGTGTGCAGCTGAATCTCTGCAACATGCAACAGGTAATACTGGCCCCTTCTCAATCTTCACAGAAGGTGTGTGTGTTCTTGTGCCTTTTTCATTAGGGAATGCATGGTGAGTGAGCTTGTCAGTGATGTGAAGTCCCAGAAACCTAAAACTGTGCATAGTTCTCCCTGTGCTACTGCTGAAGTGAGTCACCTCTGATCAACATGCTTCAGCCTTCTAAATGTTATGCTGTTGTCATGAGAGGCTAACAGCTCCTGTTTCTTCAAGGGGAATTAGCTCAAATGGTAGAGCGCTCGCTTAGCATGCGAGAGGTAGCGGGATCGATGCCCGCATTCTCCAACGAAGGTTTTGACTGTGTGAATGCCACTGAGAACAGCTTTAAAAACTATAAGTTTGAGTGTATAACTTCAGTGTACGTTATTTACCTGATTCACCATTTGCCTCTGCTTGACAGATGACCGTCTGAAAGCATGATATAGCAAAACAAAGAGAAGAACTTTTGGCCCGTACGGGGATCGAACCCGCGACCTTGGCGTTATTAGCACCACGCTCTAACCAACTGAGCTAACCGGCCCACAGTTGAAAGCTGAACCCTTCAGGCATGACGGATGAATGTCCACCAGGTGTAATTGTTTTATTCAGTTTTTTTCCACATCCGAAGCCAAGCGCAGAAGGCACAACAACAGCACGGGGATGGCATGATTGCTTCCTGTGCTCGCAATTGTCTTAATAAGGCCTAACACAAAATATAGATTGTTCCCATCTACTAATGAGGTGTGATGACAGGCTTGCCCATAGTGTCAGACAAAAGACAAGAACTAAAGGCATGTTTCTGCCTGGTTTCGAACCAGGGACCTTTCGCGTGTAAGGCGAACGTGATGACCACTACACTACAGAAAGCACAATTTTCCACCAAGCGTGCATGTGTCCCGCAGTGGAAATGACAGAGTTTGGTCATCTTTCCCAGGGGAAAATTTACACTGAGGGTCTTTCAGCAAAACAATGGTGTGCTTGTTTGTGGTGTTGGTGGTATAGTGGTGAGCATAGCTGCCTTCCAAGCAGTTGACCCGGGTTCGATTCCCGACCAACGCATTGCCTTTAGCGCGTCGCACCTTGCTGATCCAAAACCTTTTCAGGTTTTTCGGCTGTAGGTTCAGAAAAAACATATTCTCTCCCCGTCGGGGAATCGAACCCCGGTCTTCCGCGTGACAGGCGGAGATACTGTCCACTATACTAACGAGGAAGCTGTGTGCAGCTGAATCTCTGCAACATGCAACAGGTAATACTGGCCCCTTCTCAATCTTCACAGAAGGTGTGTGTGTTCTTGTGCCTTTTTCATTAGGGAATGCATGGTGAGTGAGCTTGTCAGTGATGTGAAGTCCCAGAAACCTGAAACTGTGCATAGTTCTCCCTGTGCTACTGCTGAAGTGAGTCACCTCTGATCAACATGCTTCAGCCTTCTAAATGTTATGCTGTTGTCATGAGAGGCTAACAGCTCCTGTTTCTTCAAGGGGAATTAGCTCAAATGGTAGAGCGCTCGCTTAGCATGCGAGAGGTAGCGGGATCGATGCCCGCATTCTCCAACGAAGGTTTTGACTGTGTGAATGCCACTTAGAGCAGCTTTAAAAACTATAAGTTTGAGTGTATAACTTCAGTGTACGTTATTTACCTGATTCACCATTTGCCTCTGCTTGACAGATGACCGTCTGAAAGCATGATATAGCAAAACAAAGAGAAGAACTTTTGGCCCGTACGGGGATCGAACCCGCGACCTTGGCGTTATTAGCACCACGCTCTAACCAACTGAGCTAACCGGCCCACAGTTGATAAACCCTTCAGGCATGACGGATGAATGTCCACAAGGTGTAATTGTTTTATTCTGTTTTTTTCCACATCCGAAGCCAAGCGCAGAAGGCACAACAACAGCACGGGGATGGCATGATTGCTTCCTGTGCTCGCAATTGTCTTAATAAGGCCTAACACAAAATATAGATTGTTCCCATCTACTAATGAGGTGTGATGACAGGCTTGCCCATAGTGTCAGACAAAAGACAAGAACTAAAGGCATGTTTCTGCCTGGTTTCGAACCAGGGACCTTTCGCGTGTAAGGCGAATGTGATGACCACTACACTACAGAAACCACAATTTTCCACCAAGCGTGCATGTGTCCCGCAGTGGAAATGACAGAGTTTGGTCATCTTTCCCAGGGGAAAATTTGCACTGAGGGTCTTTCAGCAAAACAATGGTGTGCTTGTTTGTGGCGTTGGTGGTATAGTGGTGAGCATAGCTGCCTTCCAAGCAGTTGACCCGGGTTCGATTCCCGGCCAACGCATTGCATTTAGCACGTCGCACCTTGCTGCTCCAAAACCTTTTCAGGTTTTTCGGCCGTAGGTTCAGAAAAAACATATTCTCTCCCCGTCGGGGAATCGAACCCCGGTCTTCCGCGTGACAGGCGGAGATACTGTCCACTATACTAACGAGGAAGCTGTGTGCAGCTGAATCTCTGCAACATGCAACAGGTAATACTGGCCCCTTCTCAATCTTCACAGAAGGTGTGTGTGTTCTGATGACCGTCTGAAAGCATGATATAGCAAAACAAAGAGAAGAACTTTTGGCCCGTACGGGGATCGAACCCGCGACCTTGGCGTTATTAGCACCACGCTCTAACCAACTGAGCTAACCGGCCCACAGTTGAAAGCTGAACCCTTCAGGCATGACGGATGAATGTCCACCAGGTGTAATTGTTTTATTCTGTTTTTTTCCACATCCGAAGCCAAGCGCAGAAGGCACAACAACAGCACGGGGATGGCATGATTGCTTCCTGTGCTCGCAATTGTCTTAATAAGGCCTAACACAAAATATAGATTGTTCCCATCTACTAATGAGGTGTGATAACAGGCTTGCCCATAGTGTCAGACAAAAGACAAGAACTAAAGGCATGTTTCTGCCTGGTTTCGAACCAGGGACCTTTCGCGTGTAAGGCGAACGTGATGACCACTACACTACAGAAACCACAATTTTCCACCAAGCGTGCATGTGTCCCGCAGTGGAAATGACAGAGTTTGGTCATCTTTCCCAGGGGAAAATTTACACTGAGGGTCTTTCAGCAAAACAATGGTGTGCTTGTTTGTGGCGTTGGTGGTATAGTGGTGAGCATAGCTGCCTTCCAAGCAGTTGACCCGGGTTCGATTCCCGGCCAACGCATTGCCTTTAGCGCGTCGTACCTCGCTGCTCCAAAATCTTTTCAGGTTTTTCGGCCGTAGGTTCAGAAAAAACATACTCTCTCCCCGTCGGGGAATCGAACCCCGGTCTTCCGCGTGACAGGCGGAGATACTGTCCACTATACTAACGAGGAAGCTGTGTGCAGCTGAATCTCTACAACATGCAACAGGTAATACTGGCCCCTTCTCAATCTTCACAGAAGGTGTGTGTGTTCTTGTGCCTTTTTCATTAGGGAATGCATGGTGAGTGAGCTTGTCAGTGATGTGAAGTCCCAGAAACCCGAAACTGTGCATAGTTCTCCCTGTGCTACTGCTGAAGTGAGTCACCTCTGATCAACATGCTTCAGCCTTCTAAATGTTATGCTGTTGTCATGAGAGGCTAACAGCTCCTGTTTCTTCAAGGGGAATTAGCTCAAATGGTAGAGCGCTCGCTTAGCATGCGAGAGGTAGCGGGATCGATGCCCGCATTCTCCAACGAAGGTTTTGACTGTGTGAATGCCACTGAGAACAGCTTTAAAAACTATAAGTTTGAGTGTATAACTTCAGTGTACGTTATTTACCTGATTCACCATTTGCCTCTGCTTGACAGATGACCGTCTGAAAGCATGATATAGCAAAACAAAGAGAAGAACTTTTGGCCCGTACGGGGATCGAACCCGCGACCTTGGCGTTATTAGCACCACGCTCTAACCAACTGAGCTAACCGGCCCACAGTTGAAAGCTGAACCCTTCAGGCATGACGGATGAATGTCCACCAGGTGTAATTGTTTTATTCTGTTTTTTTCCACATCCGAAGCCAAGCGCAGAAGGCACAACAACAGCACGGGGATGGCATGATTGCTTCCTGTGCTCGCAATTGTCTTAATAAGGCCTAACACAAAATATAGATTGTTCCCATCTACTAATGAGGTGTGATGACAGGCTTGCCCATAGTGTCAGACAAAAGACAAGAACTAAAGGCATGTTTCTGCCTGGTTTCGAACCAGGGACCTTTCGCGTGTAAGGCGAACGTGATGACCACTACACTACAGAAACCACAATTTTCCACCAAGCGTGCATGTGTCCCGCAGTGGAAATGACAGAGTTTGGTCATCTTTCCCAGGGGAAAATTTACACTGAGGGTCTTTCAGCAAAACAATGGTGTGCTTGTTTGTGGCGTTGGTGGTATAGTGGTGAGCATAGCTGCCTTCCAAGCAGTTGACCCGGGTTCGATTCCCGGCCAACGCATTGCCTTTAGCGCGTCGCACCTCGCTGCTCCAAAACCTTTTCAGGTTTTTCGGCAGTAGGTTCAGAAAAAACATACTCTCTCCCCGTCGGGGAATCGAACCCCGGTCTTCCGCGTGACAGGCGGAGATACTGTCCACTATACTAACGAGGAAGCTGTGTGCAGCTGAACCTCTACAACATGCAACAGGTAATACTGGCCCCTTCTCAATCTTCACAGAAGGTGTGTGTGTTCTTGTGCCTTTTTCATTAGGGAATGCATGGTGAGTGAGCTTGTCAGTGATGTGAAGTCCCAGAAACCTGAAACTGTGCATAGTTCTCCCTGTGCTACTGCTGAAGTGAGTCACCTCTGATCAACATGCTTCAGCCTTCTAAATGTTATGCTGTTGTCATGAGAGGCTAACAGCTCCTGTTTCTTCAAGGGGAATTAGCTCAAATGGTAGAGCGCTCGCTTAGCATGCGAGAGGTAGCGGGATCGATGCCCGCATTCTCCAACGAAGGTTTTGACTGTGTGAATGCCACTGAGAACAGCTTTAAAAACTATAAGTTTGAGTGTATAACTTCAGTGTACGTTATTTACCTGATTCACCATTTGCCTCTGCTTGACAGATGACCGTCTGAAAGCATGATATAGCAAAACAAAGAGAAGAATTTTTGGCCCGTACGGGGATCGAACCCACGACCTTGGCGTTATTAGCACCACGCTCTAACCAACTGAGCTAACCGGCCCACAGTTGATAGCAGAACCCTTCAGGCATGACGGATGAATGTCCACAAGGTGTAATTGTTTTATTCAGTTTTTTTCCACATCCGAAGCCAAGCGCAGAAGGCACAACAACAGCACGGGGATGGCATGATTGCTTCCTGTGCTAGCAATTGTCTTAATAAGGCCTAACACAAAATATAGATTGTTCCCATCTACTAATGAGGTGTGATGACAGGCTTGCCCATAGTGTCAGACAAAAGACAAGAACTAAAGGCATGTTTCTGCCTGGTTTCGAACCAGGGACCTTTCGCGTGTAAGGCGAACGTGATGACCACTACACTACAGAAACCACAATTTTCCACCAAGCGTGCATGTGTCCCGCAGTGGAAATGACAGAGTTTGGTCATCTTTCCCAGGGGAAAATTTGCACTGAGGGTCTTTCAGCAAAACAATGGTGTGCTTGTTTGTGGCGTTGGTGGTATAGTGGTGAGCATAGCTGCCTTCCAAGCAGTTGACCCGGGTTCGATTCCCGGCCAACGCATTGCCTTTAGCGCGTCGCACCTTGCTGCTCCAAAACCTTTTCAGGTTTTTCGGCTGTAGGTTCAGAAAAAACATATTCTCTCCCCGTCGGGGAAACGAACCCCGGTCTTCCGCGTGACAGGCGGAGATACTGTCCACTATACTAACGAGGAAGCTGTTGCAGCTGAATCTCTGCAACATGCAACAGGTAATACTGGCCCCTTCTCAATCTTCACAGAAGGTATGTGTGTTCTTGTGCCTTTTTCATTAGGCAATGCATGGTGATTGAGCTTGTCAGTGATGTGAATTCCCAGAAACCTGAAACTGTGCATAGTTCTCCCTGTGCTACTGCTGAAGTGAGTCACCTCTGATCAACATGCTTCAGCCTTCTAAATGTTATGCTGTTGTCATGAGAGGCTAACAGCTCCTGTTTCTTCAAGGGGAATTAGCTCAAATGGTAGAGCGCTCGCTTAGCATGCGAGAGGTAGCGGGATCGATGCCCGCATTCTCCAACGAAGGTTTTGACTGTGTGAATGCCACTGAGAACAGCTTTAAAAACTATAAGTTTGAGTGTATAACTTCAGTGTACGTTATTTACCTGATTCACCATTTGCCTCTGCTTGACAGATGACAGTCTGAAAGCATGATATAGCAAAACAAAGAGAAGAACTTTTGGCCCGTACGGGGATCGAACCCGCGACCTTGGCGTTATTAGCACCACGCTCTTACCAACTGAGCTAACCGGCCCACAGTTGATAGCGGAACCCTTCAGGCATGACGGATGAATGTCCACAAGGTGTAATTGTTTTATTCTGTTTTTTTCCACATCCGAAGCCAAGCGCAGAAGGCACAACAACAGCACGGGGATGGCATGATTGCTTCCTGTGCTCGCAATTGTCTTAATAAGGCCTAACACAAAATATAGATTGTTCCCATCTACTAATGAGGTGTGATGACAGGCTTGCCCATAGTGTCAGACAAAAGACAAGAACTAAAGGCATGTTTCTGCCTGGTTTCGAACCAGGGACCTTTCGCGTGTAAGGCGAACGTGATGACCACTACACTACAGAAACCACAATTTTCCACCAAGCGTGCATGTGTCCCGCAGTGGAAATGACAGAGTTTGGTCATCTTTCCCAGGGGAAAATTTACACTGAGGGTCTTTCAGCAAAACAATGGTGTGCTTGTTTGTGGCGTTGGTGGTATAGTGGTGAGCATAGCTGCCTTCCAAGCAGTTGACCCGGGTTCGATTCCCGGCCAACGCATTGCCTTTAGCGCGTCGCACCTCGCTGCTCCAAAACCTTTTCAGGTTTTTCGGCCGTAGGTTCAGAGAAAACATACTCTCTCCCCGTCGGGGAATCGAACCCCGGTCTTCCGCGTGACAGGCGGAGATACTGTCCACTATACTAACGAGGAAGCTGTGTGCAGCTGAATCTCTGCAACATGCAACAGGTAATACTGGCCCCTTCTCAATCTTCACAGAAGGTGTGTGTGTTCTTGTGCCTTTTTCATTAGGGAATGCATGGTGAGTGAGCTTGTCAGTGATGTGAAGTCCCAGAAACCTGAAACTGTGCATAGTTCTCCCTGTGCTACTGCTGAAGTGAGTCACCTCTGAGCAACATGCTTCAGCCTTCTAAATGTTATGCTGTTGTCATGAGAGGCTAACAGCTCCTGTTTCTTTAAGGGGAATTAGCTCAAATGGTAGAGCGCTCGCTTAGCATGCGAGAGGTAGCGGGATCGATGCCCGCATTCTCCAATGAAGGTTTTGACTGTGTGAATGCCACTGAGAACAGCTTTAAAAACTATAAGTTTGAGTGTATAACTTCAGTGTACGTTATTTACCTGATTCACCATTTGCCTCTGCTTGACAGATGACCGTCTGAAAGCATGATATAGCAAAACAAAGAGAAGAATTTTTGGCCCGTACGGGGATCGAACCCGCGACCTTGGCGTTATTAGCACCACGCTCTAACCAACTGAGCTAACCGGCCCACAGTTGATAGCAGAACCCTTCAGGCATGACGGATGAATGTCCACCAGGTGTAATTGTTTTATTCTGTTTTTTTCCACATCCGAAGCCAAGCGCAGAAGGCACAACAACAACACGGGGATGGCATGATTGCTTCCTGTGCTCGCAATTGTCTTAATAAGGCCTAACACAAAATATAGATTGTTCCCATCTACTAATGAGGTGTGATGACAGGCTTGCCCATAGTGTCAGACAAAAGACAAGAACTAAAGGCATGTTTCTGCCTGGTTTCGAACCAGGGACCTTTCGCGTGTAAGGCTAACGTGATGACCACTACACTACAGAAACCACAATTTTCCACCAAGCGTGCATGTGTCCCGCAGTGGAAATGACAGAGTTTTGTCATCTTTCCCAGGGGAAAATTTGCACTGAGGGTCTTTCAGCAAAACAATGGTGTGCTTGTTTGTGGCGTTGGTGGTATAGTGGTGAGCATAGCTGCCTTCCAAGCAGTTGACCCGGGTTCGATTCCCGGCCAACGCATTGTCTTTAGCACGTCGCACCTTGCTGCTCCAAAACCCTTTCAGGTTTTTCGGCCGTAGGTTCAGAAAAAACATATTCTCTCCCCGTCGGGGAATCGAACCCCGGTCTTCCGCGTGACAGGCGGAGATACTGTCCACTATACTAACGAGGAAGCTGTGTGCAGCTGAATCTCTGCAACATGCAACAGGTAATACTGGCCCCTTCTCAATCTTCACAGAAGGTGTGTGTGTTCTTGTGCCTTTTTCATTAGGGAATGCATGGTGAGTGAGCTTGTCAGTGATGTGAAGTCCCAGAAACCTGAAACTGTGCATAGTTCTCCCTGTGCTACTGCTGAAGTGAGTCACCTCTGAGCAACATGCTTCAGCCTTCTAAATGTTATGCTGTTGTCATGAGAGGCTAACAGCTCCTGTTTCTTTAAGGGGAATTAGCTCAAATGGTAGAGCGCTCGCTTAGCATGCGAGAGGTAGCGGGATCGATGCCCGCATTCTCCAATGAAGGTTTTGACTGTGTGAATGCCACTGAGAACAGCTTTAAAAACTATAAGTTTGAGTGTATAACTTCAGTGTACGTTATTTACCTGATTCACCATTTGCCTCTGCTTGACAGATGACCGTCTGAAAGCATGATATAGCAAAACAAAGAGAAGAATTTTTGGCCCGTACGGGGATCGAACCCGCGACCTTGGCGTTATTAGCACCACGCTCTAACCAACTGAGCTAACCGGCCCACAGTTGAAAGCGGAACCCTTCAGGCATGACGGATGAATGTCCACCAGGTGTAATTGTTTTATTCTGTTTTTTTCCACATCCGAAGCCAAGCGCAGAAGGCACAACAACAGCACGGGGATGGCATGATTGCTTCCTGTGCTCGCAATTGTCTTAACAAGGCCTAACACAAAATATAGATTGTTCCCATCTACTAATGAGGTGTGATGACAGGCTTGCCCATAGTGTCAGACAAAAGACAAGAACTAAAGGCATGTTTCTGCCTGGTTTCGAACCAGGAACCTTTCGCGTGTAAGGCGAATGTGATGACGACTACACTACAGAAACCACAATTTTCCACCAAGCGTGCATGTGTCCCGCAGTGGAAATGACAGAGTTTGGTCATCTTTCCCAGGGGAAAATTTGCACTGAGGGTCTTTCAGCAAAACAATGGTGTGCTTGTTTGTGGCGTTGGTGGTATAGTGGTGAGCATAGCTGCCTTCCAAGCAGTTGACCCGGGTTCGATTCCCGGCCAACGCATTGCATTTAGCACGTCGCACCTTGCTGCTCCAAAACCTTTTCAGGTTTTTCGGCCGTAGGTTCAGAAAAAACATATTCTCTCCCCGTCGGGGAATCGAACCCCGGTCTTCCGCGTGACAGGCGGAGATACTGTCCACTATACTAACGAGGAAGCTGTGTGCAGCTGAATCTCTGCAACATGCAACAGGTAATACTGGCCCCTTCTCAATCTTCACAGAAGGTGTGTGTGTTCTTGTGCCTTTTTCATTAGGGAATGCATGGTGAGTGAGCTTGTCAGTGATGTGAAGTCCCAGAAACCTGAAACTGTGCATAGTTCTCCCTGTGCTACTGCTGAAGTGAGTCACCTCTGATCAACATGCTTCAGCCTTCTAAATGTTATGCTGTTGTCATGAGAGGCTAACAGCTCCTGTTTCTTCAAGGGGAATTAGCTCAAATGGTAGAGCGCTCGCTTAGCATGCGAGAGGTAGCGGGATCGATGCCCGCATTCTCCAACGAAGGTTTTGACTGTGTGAATGCCACTGAGAACAGCTTTAAAAACTATAAGTTTGAGTGTATAACTTCAGTGTACGTTATTTACCTGATTCACCATTTGCCTCTGCTTGACAGATGACCGTCTGAAAGCATGATATAGCAAAACAAAGAGAAGAACTTTTGGCCCGTACGGGGATCGAACCCGCGACCTTGGCGTTATTAGCACCACGCTCTAACCAACTGAGCTAACCGGCCCACAGTTGAAAGCTGAACCCTTCAGGCATGACGGATGAATGTCCACCAGGTGTAATTGTTTTATTCTGTTTTTTTCCACATCCGAAGCCAAGCGCAGAAGGCACAACAACAGCACGGGGATGGCATGATTGCTTCCTGTGCTCGCAATTGTCTTAATAAGGCCTAACACAAAATATAGATTGTTCCCATCTACTAATGAGGTGTGATGACAGGCTTGCCCATAGTGTCAGACAAAAGACAAGAACTAAAGGCATGTTTCTGCCTGGTTTCGAACCAGGGACCTTTCGCGTGTAAGGCGAACGTGATGACCACTACACTACAGAAACCACAATTTTCCACCAAGCGTGCATGTGTCCCGCAGTGGAAATGACAGAGTTTTGTCATCTTTCCCAGGGGAAAATTTGCACTGAGGGTCTTTCAGCAAAACAATGGTGTGCTTGTTTGTGGCGTTGGTGGTATAGTGGTGAGCATAGCTGCCTTCCAAGCAGTTGACCCGGGTTCGATTCCCGGCCAACGCATTGTCTTTAGCACGTCGCACCTTGCTGCTCCAAAACCCTTTCAGGTTTTTCGGCCGTAGGTTCAGAAAAAACATATTCTCTCCCCGTCGGGGAATCGAACCCCGGTCTTCCGCGTGACAGGCGGAGATACTGTCCACTATACTAACGAGGAAGCTGTGTGCAGCTGAATCTCTGCAACATGCAACAGGTAATACTGGCCCCTTCTCAATCTTCACAGAAGGTGTGTGTGTTCTTGTGCCTTTTTCATTAGGGAATGCATGGTGAGTGAGCTTGTCAGTGATGTGAAGTCCCAGAAACCTGAAACTGTGCATAGTTCTCCCTGTGCTACTGCTGAAGTGAGTCACCTCTGATCAACATGCTTCAGCCTTCTAAATGTTATGCTGTTGTCATGAGAGGCTAACAGCTCCTGTTTCTTCAAGGGGAATTAGCTCAAATGGTAGAGCGCTCGCTTAGCATGCGAGAGGTAGCGGGATCGATGCCCGCATTCTCCAACGAAGGTTTTGACTGTGTGAATGCCACTGAGAACAGCTTTAAAAACTATAAGTGTGAGTGTATAACTTCAGTGTACGTTATTTACCTGATTCACCATTTGCCTCTGCTTGACAGATGACCGTCTGAAAGCATGATATAGCAAAACAAAGAGAAGAATTTTTGGCCCGTACGGGGATCGAACCCGCGACCTTGGCGTTTTTAGCACCACGCTCTAACCAACTGAGCTAACCGGCCCACAGTTGAAAGCGGAACCCTTCAGGCATGACGGATGAATGTCCACCAGGTGTAATTGTTTTATTCTGTTTTTTTCCACATCCGAAGCCAAGCGCAGAAGGCACAACAACAGCACGGGGATGGCATGATTGCTTCCTGTGCTCGCAATTGTCTTAACAAGGCCTAACACAAAATATAGATTGTTCCCATCTACTAATGAGGTGTGATAACAGGCTTGCCCATAGTGTCAGACAAAAGACAAGAACTAAAGGCATGTTTCTGCCTGGTTTCGAACCAGGAACCTTTCGCGTGTAAGGCGAATGTGATGACCACTACACTACAGAAACCACAATTTTCCACCAAGCGTGCATGTGTCCCGCAGTGGAAATGACAGAGTTTGGTCATCTTTCCCAGGGGAAAATTTGCACTGAGGGTCTTTCAGCAAAACAATGGTGTGCTTGTTTGTGGCGTTGGTGGTATAGTGGTGAGCATAGCTGCCTTCCAAGCAGTTGACCCGGGTTCGATTCCCGGCCAACGCATTGCCTTTAGCGCGTCGTACCTCGCTGCTCCAAAATCTTTTCAGGTTTTTCGGCCGTAGGTTCAGAAAAAACATACTCTCTCCCCGTCGGGGAATCGAACCCCGGTCTTCCGCGTGACAGGCGGAGATACTGTCCACTATACTAACGAGGAAGCTGTGTGCAGCTGAATCTCTACAACATGCAACAGGTAATACTGGCCCCTTCTCAATCTTCACAGAAGGTGTGTGTGTTCTTGTGCCTTTTTCATTAGGGAATGCATGGTGAGTGAGCTTGTCAGTGATGTGAAGTCCCAGAAACCTGAAACTGTGCATAGTTCTCCCTGTGCTACTGCCGAAGTGAGTCACCTCTGAGCAACATGCTTCAGCCTTCTAAATGTTATGCTGTTGTCATGAGAGGCTAACAGCTCCTGTTTCTTTAAGGGGAATTAGCTCAAATGGTAGAGCGCTCGCTTAGCATGCGAGAGGTAGCGGGATCGATGCCCGCATTCTCCAATGAAGGTTTTGACTGTGTGAATGCCACTGAGAACAGCTTTAAAAACTATAAGTTTGAGTGTATAACTTCAGTGTACGTTATTTACCTGATTCACCATTTGCCTCTGCTTGACAGATGACCGTCTGAAAGCATGATATAGCAAAACAAAGAGAAGAATTTTTGGCCCGTACGGGGATCGAACCCGCGACCTTGGCGTTATTAGCACCACGCTCTAACCAACTGAGCTAACCGGCCCACAGTTGATAGCAGAACCCTTCAGGCATGACGGATGAATGTCCACCAGGTGTAATTGTTTTATTCTGTTTTTTTCCACATCCGAAGCCAAGCGCAGAAGGCACAACAACAACACGGGGATGGCATGATTGCTTCCTGTGCTCGCAATTGTCTTAATAAGGCCTAACACAAAATATAGATTGTTCCCATCTACTAATGAGGTGTGATGACAGGCTTGCCCATAGTGTCAGACAAAAGACAAGAACTAAAGGCATGTTTCTGCCTGGTTTCGAACCAGGGACCTTTCGCGTGTAAGGCTAACGTGATGACCACTACACTACAGAAACCACAATTTTCCACCAAGCGTGCATGTGTCCCGCAGTGGAAATGACAGAGTTTTGTCATCTTTCCCAGGGGAAAATTTGCACTGAGGGTCTTTCAGCAAAACAATGGTGTGCTTGTTTGTGGCATTGGTGGTATAGTGGTGAGCATAGCTGCCTTCCAAGCAGTTGACCCGGGTTCGATTCCCGGCCAACGCATTGTCTTTAGCACGTCGCACCTTGCTGCTCCAAAACCCTTTCAGGTTTTTCGGCCGTAGGTTCAGAAAAAACATATTCTCTCCCCGTCGGGGAATCGAACCCCGGTCTTCCGCGTGACAGGCGGAGATACTGTCCACTATACTAACGAGGAAGCTGTGTGCAGCTGAATCTCTGCAACATGCAACAGGTCATACTGGCCCCTTCTCAATCTTCACAGAAGGTGTGTGTGTTCTTGTGCCTTTATCATTAGGGAATGCATGGTGAGTGAGCTTGTCAGTGATGTGAAGTCCCAGAAACCTGAAACTGTGCATAGTTCTCCCTGTGCTACTGCTGAAGTGAGTCACCTCTGATCAACATGCTTCAGCCTTCTAAATGTTATGCTGTTGTCATGAGAGGCTAACAGCTCCTGTTTCTTCAAGGGGAATTAGCTCAAATGGTAGAGCGCTCGCTTAGCATGCGAGAGGTAGCGGGATCGATGCCCGCATTCTCCAACGAAGGTTTTGACTGTGTGAATGCCACTGAGAACAGCTTTAAAAACTATAAGTTTGAGTGTATAACTTCAGTGTACGTTATTTACCTGATTCACCATTTGCCTCTGCTTGACAGATGACCGTCTGAAAGCATGATATAGCAAAACAAAGAGAAGAACTTTTGGCCCGTACGGGGATCGATCCCGCGACCTTGGCGTTATTAGCACCACGCTCTAACCAACTGAGCTAACCTGCCCACAGTTGAAAGCTGAACCCTTCAGGCATGACGGATGAATGTCCACCAGGTGTAATTGTTTTATTCTGTTTTTTTCCACATCCGAAGCCAAGCGCAGAAGGCACAACAACAGCACGGGGATGGCATGATTGCTTCCTGTGCTCGCAATTGTCTTAATAAGGCCTAACACAAAATATAGATTGTTCCCATCTACTAATGAGGTGTGATGACAGGCTTGCCCATAGTGTCAGACAAAAGACAAGAACTAAAGGCATGTTTCTGCCTGGTTTCGAACCAGGGACCTTTCGCGTGTAAGGCGAACGTGATGACCACTACACTACAGAAACCACAATTTTCCACCAAGCGTGCATGTGTCCCGCAGTGGAAATGACAGAGTTTGGTCATCTTTCCCAGGGGAAAATTTGCACTGAGGGTCTTTCAGCAAAACAATGGTGTGCTTGTTTGTGGTGTTGGTGGTATAGTGGTGAGCATAGCTGCCTTCCAAGCAGTTGACCCGGGTTCGATTCCCGGCCAACGCATTGCCTTTAGCGCGTCGCACCTCGCTGCTCCAAAACCTTTTCAGGTTTTTCGGCCGTAGGTTCAGAAAAAACATACTCTCTCCCCGTCGGGGAATCGAACCCCGGTCTTCCGCGTGACAGGCGGAGATACTGTCCACTATACTAACGAGGAAGCTGTGTGCAGCTGAATCTCTGCAACATGCAACAGGTAATACTGGCCCCTTCTCAATCTTCACAGAAGGTGTGTGTGTTCTTGTGCCTTTTTCATTAGGGAATGCATGGTGAGTGAGCTTGTCAGTGATGTGAAGTCCCAGAAACCTGAAACTGTGCATAGTTCTCCCTGTGCTACTGCTGAAGTGAGTCACCTCTGATCAACATGCTTCAGCCTTCTAAATGTTATGCTGTTGTCATGAGAGGCTAACAGCTCCTGTTTCTTCAAGGGGAATTAGCTCAAATGGTAGAGCGCTCGCTTAGCATGCGAGAGGTAGCGGGATCGATGCCCGCATTCTCCAACGAAGGTTTTGACTGTGTGAATGCCACTTAGAACAGCTTTAAAAACTATAAGTTTGAGTGTATAACTTCAGTGTACGTTATTTACCTGATTCACCATTTGCCTCTGCTTGACAGATGACCGTCTGAAAGCATGATATAGCAAAACAAAGAGAAGAACTTTTGGCCCGTACGGGGATCGAACCCGCGACCTTGGCGTTATTAGCACCACGCTCTAACCAACTGAGCTAACCGGCCCACAGTTGATAAACCCTTCAGGCATGACGGATGAATGTCCACAAGGTGTAATTGTTTTATTCTGTTTTTTTCCACATCCGAAGCCAAGCGCAGAAGGCACAACAACAGCACGGGGATGGCATGATTGCTTCCTGTGCTCGCAATTGTCTTAATAAGGCCTAACACAAAATATAGATTGTTCCCATCTACTAATGAGGTGTGATGACAGGCTTGCCCATAGTGTCAGACAAAAGACAAGAACTAAAGGCATGTTTCTGCCTGGTTTCGAACCAGGGACCTTTCGCGTGTAAGGCGAATGTGATGACCACTACACTACAGAAACCACAATTTTCCACCAAGCGTGCATGTGTCCCGCAGTGGAAATGACAGAGTTTGGTCATCTTTCCCAGGGGAAAATTTGCACTGAGGGTCTTTCAGCAAAACAATGGTGTGCTTGTTTGTGGCGTTGGTGGTATAGTGGTGAGCATAGCTGCCTTCCAAGCAGTTGACCCGGGTTCGATTCCCGGCCAACGCATTGCATTTAGCACGTCGCACCTTGCTGCTCCAAAACCTTTTCAGGTTTTTCGGCCGTAGGTTCAGAAAAAACATATTCTCTCCCCGTCGGGGAATCGAACCCCGGTCTTCCGCGTGACAGGCAGAGATACTGTCCACTATACTAACGAGGAAGCTGTGTGCAGCTGAATCTCTGCAACATGCAACAGGTAATACTGGCCCCTTCTCAATCTTCACAGAAGGTGTGTGTGTTCTTGTGCCTTTTTCATTAGGGAATGCATGGTGAGTGAGCTTGTCAGTGATGTGAAGTCCCAGAAACCTGAAACTGTGCATAGTTCTCCCTGTGCTACTGCTGAAGTGAGTCACCTCTGATCAACATGCTTCAGCCTTCTAAATGTTATGCTGTTGTCATGAGAGGCTAACAGCTCCTGTTTCTTCAAGGGGAATTAGCTCAAATGGTAGAGCGCTCGCTTAGCATGCGAGAGGTAGCGGGATCGATGCCCGCATTCTCCAACGAAGGTTTTGACTGTGTGAATGCCACTGAGAACAGCTTTAAAAACTATAAGTTTGAGTGTATAACTTCAGTGTACGTTATTTACCTGATTCACCATTTGCCTCTGCTTGACAGATGACCGTCTGAAAGCATGATATAGCAAAACAAAGAGAAGAACTTTTGGCCCGTACGGGGATCGAACCCGCGACCTTGGCGTTATTAGCACCACGCTCTAACCAACTGAGCTAACCGGCCCACAGTTGAAAGCTGAACCCTTCAGGCATGACGGATGAATGTCCACCAGGTGTAATTGTTTTATTCTGTTTTTTTCCACATCCGAAGCCAAGCGCAGAAGGCACAACAACAGCACGGGGATGGCATGATTGCTTCCTGTGCTCGCAATTGTCTTAATAAGGCCTAACACAAAATATAGATTGTTCCCATCTACTAATGAGGTGTGATGACAGGCTTGCCCATAGTGTCAGACAAAAGATAAGAACTAAAGGCATGTTTCTGCCTGGTTTCGAACCAGGGACCTTTCGCGTGTAAGGCGAACGTGATGACCACTACACTACAGAAACCACAATTTTCCACCAAGCGTGCATGTGTCCTGCAGTGGAAATGACAGAGTTTGGTAATCTCTCCCAGGGGAAAATTTACACTGAGGGTCTTTCAGCAAAACAATGGTGTGCTTGTTTGTGGCGTTGGTGGTATAGTGGTGAGCATAGCTGCTTTCCAAGCAGTTGACCCGGGTTCGATTCCCGGCCAACGCATTGCCTTTAGAGCGTCGCACCTTGCTGATGCAAAACCTTTTCAGGTTTTTCGGCCGTAGGTTCAGAAAAAACATATTCTCTCCCCGTCGGGGAATCGAACCCCGGTCTTCCGCATGACAGGCGGAGATACTGTCCACTATACTAACGAGGAAGCTGTGTGCAGCTGAATCTCTGCAACATGCAACAGGTAATACTGGCCCCTTCTCAATCTTCACAGAAGGTGTGTGTGTTCTTGTGCCTTTTTCATTAGGGAATGCATGGTGAGTGAGCTTGTCAGTGATGTGAAGTCCCAGAAACCTGAAACTGTGCATAGTTCTCCCTGTGCTACTGCTGAAGTGAGTCACCTCTGATCAACATGCTTCAGCCTTCTAAATGTTATGCTGTTGTCATGAGAGGCTAACAGCTCCTGTTTCTTCAAGGGGAATTAGCTCAAATGGTAGAGCGCTCGCTTAGCATGCGAGAGGTAGCGGGATCGATGCCCGCATTCTCCAACGAAGGTTTTGACTGTGTGAATGCCACTGAGAACAGCTTTAAAAACTATAAGTTTGAGTGTATAACTTCAGTGTACGTTATTTACCTGATTCACCATTTGCCTCTGCTTGACAGATGACCGTCTGAAAGCATGATATAGCAAAACAAAGAGAAGAACTTTTGGCCCGTACGGGGATCGAACCCGCGACCTTGGCGTTATTAGCACCACGCTCTAACCAACTGAGCTAACCGGCCCACAGTTGAAAGCTGAACCCTTCAGGCATGACGGATGAATGTCCACCAGGTGTAATTGTTTTATTCTGTTTTTTTCCACATCCGAAGCCAAGCGCAGAAGGCACAACAACAGCACGGGGATGGCATGATTGCTTCCTGTGCTCGCAATTGTCTTAATAAGGCCTAACACAAAATATAGATTGTTCCCATCTACTAATGAGGTGTGATGACAGGCTTGCCCATAGTGTCAGACAAAAGACAAGAACTAAAGGCATGTTTCTGCCTGGTTTCGAACCAGGGACCTTTCGCGTGTAAGGCGAACGTGATGACCACTACACTACAGAAACCACAATTTTCCACCAAGCGTGCATGTGTCCCGCAGTGGAAATGACAGAGTTTGGTCATCTTTCCCAGGGGAAAATTTACACTGAGGGTCTTTCAGCAAAACAATGGTGTGCTTGTTTGTGGCGTTGGTGGTATAGTGGTGAGCATAGCTGCCTTCCAAGCAGTTGACCCGGGTTCGATTCCCGGCCAACGCATTGCCTTTAGCGCGTCGTACCTCGCTGCTCCAAAACCTTTTCAGGTTTTTCGGCCGTAGGTTCAGAGAAAACATACTCTCTCCCCGTCGGGGAATCGAACCCCGGTCTTCCGCGTGACAGGCGGAGATACTGTCCACTATACTAACGAGGAAGCTGTGTGCAGCTGAATCTCTGCAACATGCAACAGGTAATACTGGCCCCTTCTCAATCTTCACAGAAGGTGTGTGTGTTCTTGTGCCTTTTTCATTAGGGAATGCATGGTGAGTGAGCTTGTCAGTGATGTGAAGTCCCAGAAACCTGAAACTGTGCATAGTTCTCCCTGTGCTACTGCTGAAGTGAGTCACCTCTGAGCAACATGCTTCAGCCTTCTAAATGTTATGCTGTTGTCATGAGAGGCTAACAGCTCCTGTTTCTTTAAGGGGAATTAGCTCAAATGGTAGAGCGCTCGCTTAGCATGCGAGAGGTAGCGGGATCGATGCCCGCATTCTCCAATGAAGGTTTTGACTGTGTGAATGCCACTGAGAACAGCTTTAAAAACTATAAGTTTGAGTGTATAACTTCAGTGTACGTTATTTACCTGATTCACCATTTGCCTCTGCTTGACAGATGACCGTCTGAAAGCATGATATAGCAAAACAAAGAGAAGAATTTTTGGCCCGTACGGGGATCGAACCCGCGACCTTGGCGTTATTAGCACCACGCTCTAACCAACTGAGCTAACCGGCCCACAGTTGATAGCAGAACCCTTCAGGCATGAC
Organism: Astyanax mexicanus; assembly: GCF_023375975.1. NCBI lineage: Eukaryota > Metazoa > Chordata > Actinopteri > Characiformes > Acestrorhamphidae > Astyanax > Astyanax mexicanus. Next base: position 1,308,437 of record NW_026040049.1, on the reverse strand, counting down.
GGATGAATGTCCACCAGGTGTAATTGTTTTATTCTGTTTTTTTCCACATCCGAAGCCAAGCGCAGAAGGCACAACAACAACACGGGGATGGCATGATTGCTTCCTGTGCTCGCAATTGTCTTAATAAGGCCTAACACAAAATATAGATTGTTCCCATCTACTAATGAGGTGTGATGACAGGCTTGCCCATAGTGTCAGACAAAAGACAAGAACTAAAGGCATGTTTCTGCCTGGTTTCGAACCAGGGACCTTTCGCGTGTAAGGCGAACGTGATGACCACTACACTACAGAAACCACAATTGTCCACCAAGCGTGCATGTGTCCCGCAGTGGAAATGACAGAGTTTTGTCATCTTTCCCAGGGGAAAATTTGCACTGAGGGTCTTTCAGCAAAACAATGGTGTGCTTGTTTGTGGCGTTGGTGGTATAGTGGTGAGCATAGCTGCCTTCCAAGCAGTTGACCCGGGTTCGATTCCCGGCCAACGCATTGTCTTTAGCACGTCGCACCTTGCTGCTCCAAAACCCTTTCAGGTTTTTCGGCCATAGGTTCAGAAAAAACATATTCTCTCCCCGTCGGGGAATCGAACCCCGGTCTTCCGCGTGACAGGCGGAGATACTGTCCACTATACTAACGAGGAAGCTGTGTGCAGCTGAATCTCTGCAACATGCAACAGGTCATACTGGCCCCTTCTCAATCTTCACAGAAGGTGTGTGTGTTCTTGTGCCTTTTTCATTAGGGAATGCATGGTGAGTGAGCTTGTCAGTGATGTGAAGTCCCAGAAACCTGAAACTGTGCATAGTTCTCCCTGTGCTACTGCTGAAGTGAGTCACCTCTGATCAACATGCTTCAGCCTTCTAAATGTTATGCTGTTGTCATGAGAGGCTAACAGCTCCTGTTTCTTCAAGGGGAATTAGCTCAAATGGTAGAGCGCTCGCTTAGCATGCGAGAGGTAGCGGGATCGATGCCCGCATTCTCCAACGAAGGTTTTGACTGTGTGAATGCCACTGAGAACAGCTTTAAAAACTATAAGTGTGAGTGTATAACTTCAGTGTACGTTATTTACCTGATTCACCATTTGCCTCTGCTTGACAGATGACCGTCTGAAAGCATGATATAGCAAAACAAAGAGAAGAATTTTTGGCCCGTACGGGGATCGAACCCGCGACCTTGGCGTTATTAGCACCACGCTCTAACCAACTGAGCTAACCGGCCCACAGTTGAAAGCGGAACCCTTCAGGCATGACGGATGAATGTCCACCAGGTGTAATTGTTTTATTCTGTTTTTTTCCACATCCGAAGCCAAGCGCAGAAGGCACAACAACAGCACGGGGATGGCATGATTGCTTCCTGTGCTCGCAATTGTCTTAACAAGGCCTAACACAAAATATAGATTGTTCCCATCTACTAATGAGGTGTGATGACAGGCTTGCCCATAGTGTCAGACAAAAGACAAGAACTAAAGGCATGTTTCTGCCTGGTTTCGAACCAGGAACCTTTCGCGTGTAAGGCGAATGTGATGACCACTACACCACAGAAACCACAATTTTCCACCAAGCGTGCATGTGTCCCGCAGTGGAAATGACAGAGTTTGGTCATCTTTCCCAGGGGAAAATTTGCACTGAGGGTCTTTCAGCAAAACAATGGTGTGCTTGTTTGTGGCGTTGGTGGTATAGTGGTGAGCATAGCTGCCTTCCAAGCAGTTGACCCGGGTTCGATTCCCGGCCAACGCATTGCCTTTAGCGCGTCGTACCTCGCTGCTCCAAAATCTTTTCAGGTTTTTCGGCCGTAGGTTCAGAAAAAACATACTCTCTCCCCGTCGGGGAATCGAACCCCGGTCTTCCGCGTGACAGGCGGAGATACTGTCCACTATACTAACGAGGAAGCTGTGTGCAGCTGAATCTCTGCAACATGCAACAGGTAATACTGGCCCCTTCTCAATCTTCACAGAAGGTGTGTGTGTTCTTGTGCCTTTTTCATTAGGGAATGCATGGTGAGTGAGCTTGTCAGTGATGTGAAGTCCCAGAAACCCGAAACTGTGCATAGTTCTCCCTGTGCTACTGCTGAAGTGAGTCACCTCTGATCAACATGCTTCAGCCTTCTAAATGTTATGCTGTTGTCATGAGAGGCTAACAGCTCCTGTTTCTTCAAGGGGAATTAGCTCAAATGGTAGAGCGCTCGCTTAGCATGCGAGAGGTAGCGGGATCGATGCCCGCATTCTCCAACGAAGGTTTTGACTGTGTGAATGCCACTGAGAACAGCTTTAAAAACTATAAGTTTGAGTGTATAACTTCAGTGTACGTTATTTACCTGATTCACCATTTGCCTCTGCTTGACAGATGACCGTCTGAAAGCATGATATAGCAAAACAAAGAGAAGAACTTTTGGCCCGTACGGGGATCGAACCCGCGACCTTGGCGTTATTAGCACCACGCTCTAACCAACTGAGCTAACCGGCCCACAGTTGATAGCAGAACCCTTCAGGCATGACGGATGAATGTCCACAAGGTGTAATTGTTTTATTCTGTTTTTTTCCACATCCGAAGCCAAGCGCAGAAGGCACAACAACAGCACGGGGATGGCATGATTGCTTCCTGTGCTAGCAATTGTCTTACAGTTTTTCTCAATTGGTTTGGCTCATTTCTTGAAACTGAGATGACATTCCTATAACTAAAAGGTAAATTGGCCAAACAGACTTACAGTTCTTCACAACACTTCAGATAACCAGCAAAATGTCATATGTCTCCCAAAACGTTCATTCTTGCTTCAAAATGAAGTCTTTCTCCCATATAAATAGTCAGTACCTTAAAAATGGCATAGATCCTTCTCAATTGCTTTGGCACATTTTCATTAATTTTGTCCATCTGTCAAAATAAACTGGACGGTGCAGCAAAACTACATGGATCCTCATCACTGCTCATATCGCTCCAAAAACAGTTTACCCACGTGTCAAAACTGATTTCCTTTCTCACACAAATCATCAGTTTCCCCAAAATGCATTGTCCCTTTGGCATTGTGTAAGTACTGCAAGTCAAAATGCTTAGATGTTTTGTCTTTATGGCAGAGGTCTAGCTAAAGGAATACAATGTTCACACCACACACACTGCACTCTTTCTGCTGAGGAAATTGTAACAATTTTTATTTACAAGTACATTTTTACACATTACTGTAGGTAGAAAGAAAAGAAAATACTAAGGAAAATGTATCAAATATACTATGTATACAAAATACAAAAACCTGCAAAAACAAAACAAAATACATTACAGTAGGTAAAAAAATAGTCAAGCATCACAAATGCAATACAGTAACATTCTGACTACTCTGTGTCACTCCCCTCTCTCCATCACCTTCCTGGCCATCCATCCGCTGCAGTCTGTTTGGCCATAAATTCTCATCAACATTGCATCTGATGTGTTCTTTAGCAATGCACTGTGGGAAGAATGCCTGAGCCATCCTCTACACTGATCGCCACAGGACTATATAATCATTATATCATCACAGGACTATATCATCGTTATATAATCACAGGACTAGCATCAAAGAACTAGCACCAGGCCAAGATGTATACAGTGGATAGAAAAAGTCTACACACCCCTGTTCAAATGGTAGGTTTTTGTGATGTAAAAAAAATTACAATAAGACAAATAATTTCTACCTATAATGTGACCTATAACCTGTACAATGCAATTGAAAAACAAACAGAAATCTTTCAGGGAGGTGAAGTAAAAATAAACAACTGAGATATTGAGGTTGCATAAGTGTGCACACCCTTTTATAACTAGGGGTGTTGCTGTGTTCAAATTTAACCAATAACCTTCAAACTCACTTTAAATTGGAGTCAGCACACACCTGTCAACAATTAAAGTGCCTCTGATCAACTCCAAATAAAGTTTAACTGTTCTAGTAGGCTTGTCCTGATATTTTTGTAGCCACATCTTTCAGCACAAGCCATGGTCCACAAAGAGATGCCAGAGCATCAGAGGTATCTCATTATTCATAGATATCAGTCAGGTGAAGGCTACAAAAGTCATTAAATATACCATGGAACACTTTGAAGACTGTCATCATCAAGTGGAGAAAACATGGCACAACAAGACATTACCAAGAACAAGACATTTGACAAAAATTGATGATAAGACAAGAAGAAAATTGGTCAAGGAGGCTGCCAAGAGGCCGACAGCAGCACTGAAGGAGCTGCAAGAATTTCTGGCAAGTACTGGCTGTGTAGTACATGTGACAACAATCTGCCGACTTCTTCATATGTCTGTGCAAAACAAACATCCAGAAAACATCTAAGCTCTACTTAATTTTCCAAAAATTCATCTGATATCTACCAAACGCATGTGGGAAAATGTGTTATGGTTTAATGAAACCAAGGTTAAACGTTTTGGACATAATTCCAAAAGGTATATTAGGCGCAAAAGCAACACTGCTCGTCACCAAAAGAACAGCATACCTACAGTGAAGCATGGTGGTGGCAGCATCATACTTTGGGGCTGTTTTTCTTCAGCTGGAACTGGGGCTTTATTCAGGGTGGACGGAATTTTGAACAGTTCCAAATACCAGTCAGTATTGGCAAAAACCTTCGGTAGAAAACTGAAGATGAAAAGGAACTTCATCTTTCAGCACAACAATGACACAAAGGACACATCTAAATCAACAAAAGAATGGCTTCAGCGGTATAAGATTAAGGCTTTGGAATGGCCCAGCCTGAATCCAGACCTGAATCCCATTGAACATCTGTGGGGTAATCTGAAGAGGGCTGGGCACAGGAGATGCCCTCACATTTTGTCAGATTTTGAGCAGTTATGCAAAGAAGAGTGGGCAAATTTTGCCACATCAAGATGTGTCACGCTGATAGGTTCCTACCCAAAAAGACTGAGTGCTGTAATAAATGCAAAAGATGTTGTAACAAAGTATTAGTTATATGTATTTAACCAGGTGATTTTAAGTTTTTTGTTTTATATTTTTTCGCTGTAAAGATTTATGTTTGTTTTTCAATTGCATTGTACAGGTTATAGGTCACATTAAATGTGAAAAAAGTTATGAAATTATTTGTCTTGATTTAATTTTTTTACAACACAAAAACCTGGCATTTGAACAGGGGTGTGTAGACTTTTTATATCCACTGTATATAGAGCAATGCCAGCATTCAAAATAATAGACAACAAACTGATGGATTGGTCACCAGTAATGTGGGACACTCATTTTCGTCAAAACCTGCTTTCACCTGTTACCTACTCACCTGATTGTAATGAATTTATGAAATGTTCCAAAATATGTGTTCTGTATTGTATTACAATTTCTTAATTCATTTTGAGAATTGAGCAGACTATTCTGCAGATGATGACTTATATGATGAAATTGTGCTGACATGTTTTGGAGAGAACAACCATTACACAGAGAACTAACCAATTAAGATAGATCAACAAGATGCATTCTTTTGGAAAATGTACTAAATGTAGGATGATTGTGTTAAGTGTAGGCTACTTGTACAAAACCATTTGCAAAGATGTACTAAGTGCTTGAGACATGTACAAAGCATTTGAAATGTGATGAAAGCAATGAGAAATGCCATTCTGTTATGAGAAACTGCAAGTTAGTTTGGGAATTTGTCCATGTTATTTTGAGAATGTCATCTCAGTTTCAAAAAATGAGCCAAAGCAATGGAGAAAAACTGTAATAAGGCCTAACACAAAATATAGATTGTTCCCATCTACTAATGAGGTGTGATGACAGGCTTGCCCATAGTGTCAGACAAAAGACAAGAACTAAAGGCATGTTTCTGCCTGGTTTCGAACCAGGGACCTTTCGCGTGTAGGGCGAATGTGATGACCACTACACTACAGAAACCACAACTTTCCACCAAGCGTGCATGTGTCCCGCAGTGGAAATGACAGAGTTTGGTCATCTTTCCCAGGGGAAAATTTGCACTGAGGGTCTTTCAGCAAAACAATGGTGTGCTTGTTTGTGGCGTTGGTGGTATAGTGGTGAGCATAGCTGCCTTCCAAGCAGTTGACCCGGGTTCGATTCCCGGCCAACGCATTGCATTTAGCACGTCGCACCTTGCTGATCCAAAACCTTTTCAGGTTTTTCGGCCGTAGGTTCAGAAAAAACATACTCTCTCCCCGTCAGGGAATCGAACCCCGGTCTTCCGCGTGACAGGCAGAGATACTGTCCACTATACTAACGAGGAAGCTGTGTGCAGCTGAATCTCTGCAACATGCAACAGGTCATACTGGCCCCTTCTCAATCTTCACAGAAGGTGTGTGTGTTCTTGTGCCTTTTTCATTAGGGAATGCATGGTGAGTGAGCTTGTCAGTGATGTGAAGTCCCAGAAACCTGAAACTGTGCATAGTTCTCCCTGTGCTACTGCTGAAGTGAGTCACCTCTGATCAACATGCTTCAGCCTTCTAAATGTTATGCTGTTGTCATGAGAGGCTAACAGCTCCTGTTTCTTCAAGGGGAATTAGCTCAAATGGTAGAGCGCTCGCTTAGCATGCGAGAGGTAGCGGGATTGATGCCCGCATTCTCCAACGAAGGTTTTGACTGTGTGAATGCCACTGAGAACAGCTTTAAAAACTATAAGTGTGAGTGTATAACTTCAGTGTACGTTATTTACCTGATTCACCATTTGCCTCTGCTTGACAGATGACCGTCTGAAAGCATGATATAGCAAAACAAAGAGAAGAATTTTTGGCCCGTACGGGGATCGAACCCGCGACCTTGGCGTTATTAGCACCACGCTCTAACCAACTGAGCTAACCGGCCCACAGTTGAAAGCGGAACCCTTCAGGCATGACGGATGAATGTCCACCAGGTGTAATTGTTTTATTCTGTTTTTTTCCACATCCGAAGCCAAGCGCAGAAGGCACAACAACAGCACGGGGATGGCATGATTGCTTCCTGTGCTCGCAATTGTCTTAACAAGGCCTAACACAAAATATAGATTGTTCCCATCTACTAATGAGGTGTGATGACAGGCTTGCCCATAGTGTCAGACAAAAGACAAGAACTAAAGGCATATTTCTGCCTGGTTTCGAACCAGGAACCTTTCGCGTGTAAGGCGAATGTGATGACCACTACACTACAGAAACCACAATTTTCCACCAAGCGTGCATGTGTCCCGCAGTGGAAATGACAGAGTTTGGTCATCTTTCCCAGGGGAAAATTTGCACTGAGGGTCTTTCAGCAAAACAATGGTGTGCTTGTTTGTGGCGTTGGTGGTATAGTGGTGAGCATAGCTGCCTTCCAAGCAGTTGACCCGGGTTCGATTCCCGGCCAACGCATTGCATTTAGCACGTCGCACCTTGCTGCTCCAAAACCTTTTCAGGTTTTTCGGCCGTAGGTTCAGAAAAAACATATTCTCTCCCCGTCGGGGAATCGAACCCCGGTCTTCCGCGTGACAGGCGGAGATACTGTCCACTATACTAACGAGGAAGCTGTGTGCAGCTGAATCTCTGCAACATGCAACAGGTAATACTGGCCCCTTCTCAATCTTCACAGAAGGTGTGTGTGTTCTTGTGCCTTTTTCATTAGGGAATGCATGGTGAGTGAGCTTGTCAGTGATGTGAAGTCCCAGAAACCTGAAACTGTGCATAGTTCTCCCTGTGCTACTGCTGAAGTGAGTCACCTCTGATCAACATGCTTCAGCCTTCTAAATGTTATGCTGTTGTCATGAGAGGCTAACAGCTCCTGTTTCTTCAAGGGGAATTAGCTCAAATGGTAGAGCGCTCGCTTAGCATGCGAGAGGTAGCGGGATCGATGCCGGCATTCTCCAACGAAGGTTTTGACTGTGTGAATGCCACTGAGAACAGCTTTAAAAACTATAAGTTTGAGTGTATAACTTCAGTGTACGTTATTTACCTGATTCACCATTTGCCTCTGCTTGACAGATGACCGTCTGAAAGCATGATATAGCAAAACAAAGAGAAGAACTTTTGGCCCGTACGGGGATCGAACCCGCGACCTTGGCGTTATTAGCACCACGCTCTAACCAACTGAGCTAACCGGCCCACAGTTGATAGCAGAACCCTTCAGGCATGACGGATGAATGTCCACAAGGTGTAATTGTTTTATTCTGTTTTTTTCCACATCCGAAGCCAAGCGCAGAAGGCACAACAACAGCACGGGGATGGCATGATTGCTTCCTGTGCTCGCAATTGTCTTAATAAGGCCTAACACAAAATATGGATTGTTCCCATCTACTAATGAGGTGTGATGACAGGCTTGCCCATAGTGTCAGACAAAAGACAAGAACTAAAGGCATGTTTCTGCCTGGTTTCGAACCAGGGACCTTTCGCGTGTAAGGCGAATGTGATGACCACTACACTACAGAAACCACAATTTTCCACCAAGCGTGCATGTGTCCCGCAGTGGAAATGACAGAGTTTGGTCATCTTTCCCAGGGGAAAATTTGCACTGAGGGTCTTTCAGCAAAACAATGGTGTGCTTGTTTGTGGCGTTGGTGGTATAGTGGTGAGCATAGCTGCCTTCCAAGCAGTTGACCCGGGTTCGATTCCCGGCCAACGCATTGCATTTAGCGCGTCGCACCTTGCTGCTCCAAAACCTATTCAGGTTTTTCGGCCGTAGGTTCAGAAAAAACATATTCTCTCCCCGTCGGGGAATCGAACCCCGGTCTTCCGCGTGACAGGCGGAGATACTGTCCACTATACTAACGAGGAAGCTGTGTGCAGCTGAATCTCTGCAACATGCAACAGGTAATACTGGCCCCTTCTCAATCTTCACAGAAGGTGTGTGTGTTCTTGTGCCTTTTTCATTAGGGAATGCATGGTGAGTGAGCTTGTCAGTGATGTGAAGTCCCAGAAACCTGAAACTGTGCATAGTTCTCCCTGTGCTACTGCTGAAGTGAGTCACCTCTGATCAACATGCTTCAGCCTTCTAAATGTTATGCTGTTGTCATGAGAGGCTAACAGCTCCTGTTTCTTCAAGGGGAATTAGCTCAAATGGTAGAGCGCTCGCTTAGCATGCGAGAGGTAGCGGGATCGATGCCCGCATTCTCCAACGAAGGTTTTGACTGTGTGAATGCCACTGAGAACAGCTTTAAAAACTATAAGTTTGAGTGTATAACTTCAGTGTACGTTATTTACCTGATTCACCATTTGCCTCTGCTTGACAGATGACCGTCTGAAAGCATGATATAGCAAAACAAAGAGAAGAACTTTTGGCCCGTACGGGGATCGAACCCGCGACCTTGGCGTTATTAGCACCACGCTCTAACCAACTGAGCTAACCGGCCCACAGTTGAAAGCTGAACCAGGTGTAATTGTTTTATTCTGTTTTTTTCCACATCCGAAGCCAAGCGCAGAAGGCACAACAACAGCACGGGGATGGCATGATTGCTTCCTGTGCTCGCAATTGTCTTAATAAGGCCTAACACAAAATATAGATTGTTCCCATCTACTAATGAGGTGTGATGACAGGCTTGCCCATAGTGTCAGACAAAAGACAAGAACTAAAGACATGTTTCTGCCTGGTTTCGAACCAGGGACCTTTCGCGTGTAAGGCGAACGTGATGACCACTACACTACAGAAACCACAATTTTCCACCAAGCGTGCATGTGTCCCGCAGTGGAAATGACAGAGTTTGGTCATCTTTCCCAGGGGAAAATTTGCACTGAGGGTCTTTCAGCAAAACAATGGTGTGCTTGTTTGTGGCGTTGGTGGTATAGTGGTGAGCATAGCTGCCTTCCAAGCAGTTGACCCGGGTTCGATTCCCGGCCAACGCATTGCCTTTAGCGCGTCGCACCTCGCTGCTCCAAATCCTTTTCAGGTTTTTCGGCCGTAGGTTCAGAAAAAACATACTCTCTCCCCGTCGGGGAATCGAACCCCGGTCTTCCGCGTGACAGGCGGAGATACTGTCCACTATACTAACGAGGAAGCTGTGTGCAGCTGAATCTCTGCAACATGCAACAGGTAATACTGGCCCCTTCTCAATCTTCACAGAAGGTGTGTGTGTTCTTGTGCCTTTTTCATTAGGGAATGCATGGTGAGTGAGCTTGTCAGTGATGTGAAGTCCCAGAAACCTGAAACTGTGCATAGTTCTCCCTGTGCTACTGCTGAAGTGAGTCACCTCTGAGCAACATGCTTCAGCCTTCTAAATGTTATGCTGTTGTCATGAGAGGCTAACAGCTCCTGTTTCTTTAAGGGGAATTAGCTCAAATGGTAGAGCGCTCGCTTAGCATGCGAGAGGTAGCGGGATCGATGCCCGCATTCTCCAATGAAGGTTTTGACTGTGTGAATGCCACTGAGAACAGCTTTAAAAACTATAAGTTTGAGTGTATAACTTCAGTGTACGTTATTTACCTGATTCACCATTTGCCTCTGCTTGACAGATGACCGTCTGAAAGCATGATATAGCAAAACAAAGAGAAGAATTTTTGGCCCGTACGGGGATCGAACCCGCGACCTTGGCGTTATTAGCACCACGCTCTAACCAACTGAGCTAACCGGCCCACAGTTGAAAGCTGAACCCTTCAGGCATGACGGATGAATGTCCACAAGGTGTAATTGTTTTATTCTGTTTTTTTCCACATCCGAAGCCAAGCGCAGAAGGCACAACAACAGCACGGGGATGGCATGATTGCTTCCTGTGCTCGCAATTGTCTTAATAAGGCCTAACACAAAATATAGATTGTTCCCATCTACTAATGAGGTGTGATGACAGGCTTGCCCATAGTGTCAGACAAAAGACAAGAACTAAAGGCATGTTTCTGCCTGGTTTCGAACCAGGGACCTTTCGCGTGTAAGGCAAACGTGATGACCACTACACTACAGAAACCACAATTTTCCACCAAGCGTGCATGTGTCCCGCAGTGGAAATGACAGAGTTTGGTCATCTTTCCCAGGGGAAAATTTACACTGAGGGTCTTTCAGCAAAACAATGGTGTGCTTGTTTGTGGCGTTGGTGGTATAGTGGTGAGCATAGCTGCCTTCCAAGCAGTTGACCCGGGTTCGATTCCCGGCCAACGCGTTGCCTTTAGCGCGTCGTACCTCGCTGCTCCAAAATCTTTTCAGGTTTTTCGGCCGTAGGTTCAGAAAAAACATACTCTCTCCCCGTCGGGGAATCGAACCCCGGTCTTCCGCGTGACAGGCGGAGATACTGTCCACTATACTAACGAGGAAGCTGTGTGCAGCTGAATCTCTACAACATGCAACAGGTAATACTGGCCCCTTCTCAATCTTCACAGAAGGTGTGTGTGTTCTTGTGCCTTTTTCATTAGGGAATGCATGGTGAGTGAGCTTGTCAGTGATGTGAAGTCCCAGAAACCCGAAACTGTGCATAGTTCTCCCTGTGCTACTGCTGAAGTGAGTCACCTCTGATCAACATGCTTCAGCCTTCTAAATGTTATGCTGTTGTCATGAGAGGCTAACAGCTCCTGTTTCTTCAAGGGGAATTAGCTCAAATGGTAGAGCGCTCGCTTAGCATGCGAGAGGTAGCGGGATCGATGCCCGCATTCTCCAAAGAAGGTTTTGACTGTGTGAATGCCACTGAGAACAGCTTTAAAAACTATAAGTTTGAGTGTATAACTTCAGTGTACGTTATTTACCTGATTCACCATTTGCCTCTGCTTGACAGATGACCGTCTGAAAGCATGATATAGCAAAACAAAGAGAAGAACTTTTGGCCCGTACGGGGATCGAACCCGCGACCTTGGCGTTATTAGCACCACGCTCTAACCAACTGAGCTAACCGGCCCACAGTTGATAGCAGAACCCTTCAGGCATGACGGATGAATGTCCACAAGGTGTAATTGTTTTATTCTGTTTTTTTCCACATCCGAAGCCAAGCGCAGAAGGCACAACAACAGCACGGGGATGGCATGATTGCTTCCTGTGCTAGCAATTGTCTTAATAAGGCCTAACACAAAATATAGATTGTTCCCATCTACTAATGAGGTGTGATGACAGGCTTGCCCATAGTGTCAGACAAAAGATAAGAACTAAAGGCATGTTTCTGCCTGGTTTCGAACCAGGGACCTTTCGCGTGTAAGGCGAACGTGATGACCACTACACTACAGAAACCACAATTTTCCACCAAGCGTGCATGTGTCCTGCAGTGGAAATGACAGAGTTTGGTAATCTCTCCCAGGGGAAAATTTACACTGAGGGTCTTTCAGCAAAACAATGGTGTGCTTGTTTGTGGCGTTGGTGGTATAGTGGTGAGCATAGCTGCTTTCCAAGCAGTTGACCCGGGTTCGATTCCCGGCCAACGCATTGCCTTTAGAGCGTCGCACCTTGCTGATGCAAAACCTTTTCAGGTTTTTCGGCCGTAGGTTCAGAAAAAACATATTCTCTCCCCGTCGGGGAATCGAACCCCGGTCTTCCGCATGACAGGCGGAGATACTGTCCACTATACTAACGAGGAAGCTGTGTGCAGCTGAATCTCTGCAACATGCAACAGGTAATACTGGCCCCTTCTCAATCTTCACAGAAGGTGTGTGTGTTCTTGTGCCTTTTTCATTAGGGAATGCATGGTGAGTGAGCTTGTCAGTGATGTGAAGTCCCAGAAACCTGAAACTGTGCATAGTTCTCCCTGTGCTACTGCTGAAGTGAGTCACCTCTGATCAACATGCTTCAGCCTTCTAAATGTTATGCTGTTGTCATGAGAGGCTAACAGCTCCTGTTTCTTCAAGGGGAATTAGCTCAAATGGTAGAGCGCTCGCTTAGCATGCGAGAGGTAGCGGGATCGATGCCCGCATTCTCCAACGAAGGTTTTGACTGTGTGAATGCCACTGAGAACAGCTTTAAAAACTATAAGTTTGAGTGTATAACTTCAGTGTACGTTATTTACCTGATTCACCATTTGCCTCTGCTTGACAGATGACCGTCTGAAAGCATGATATAGCAAAACAAAGAGAAGAACTTTTGGCCCGTACGGGGATCGAACCCGCGACCTTGGCGTTATTAGCACCACGCTCTAACCAACTGAGCTAACCGGCCCACAGTTGAAAGCTGAACCCTTCAGGCATGACGGATGAATGTCCACCAGGTGTAATTGTTTTATTCTGTTTTTTTCCACATCCGAAGCCAAGCGCAGAAGGCACAACAACAGCACGGGGATGGCATGATTGCTTCCTGTGCTCGCAATTGTCTTAATAAGGCCTAACACAAAATATAGATTGTTCCCATCTACTAATGAGGTGTGATGACAGGCTTGCCCATAGTGTCAGACAAAAGACAAGAACTAAAGGCATGTTTCTGCCTGGTTTCGAACCAGGGACCTTTCGCGTGTAAGGCGAACGTGATGACCACTACACTACAGAAACCACAATTTTCCACCAAGCGTGCATGTGTCCCGCAGTGGAAATGACAGAGTTTGGTCATCTTTCCCAGGGGAAAATTTACACTGAGGGTCTTTCAGCAAAACAATGGTGTGCTTGTTTGTGGCGTTGGTGGTATAGTGGTGAGCATAGCTGCCTTCCAAGCAGTTGACCCGGGTTCGATTCCCGGCCAACGCATTGCCTTTAGCGCGTCGTACCTCGCTGCTCCAAAACCTTTTCAGGTTTTTCGGCCGTAGGTTCAGAGAAAACATACTCTCTCCCCGTCGGGGAATCGAACCCCGGTCTTCCGCGTGACAGGCGGAGATACTGTCCACTATACTAACGAGGAAGCTGTGTGCAGCTGAATCTCTGCAACATGCAACAGGTAATACTGGCCCCTTCTCAATCTTCACAGAAGGTGTGTGTGTTCTTGTGCCTTTTTCATTAGGGAATGCATGGTGAGTGAGCTTGTCAGTGATGTGAAGTCCCAGAAACCTGAAACTGTGCATAGTTCTCCCTGTGCTACTGCTGAAGTGAGTCACCTCTGAGCAACATGCTTCAGCCTTCTAAATGTTATGCTGTTGTCATGAGAGGCTAACAGCTCCTGTTTCTTTAAGGGGAATTAGCTCAAATGGTAGAGCGCTCGCTTAGCATGCGAGAGGTAGCGGGATCGATGCCCGCATTCTCCAATGAAGGTTTTGACTGTGTGAATGCCACTGAGAACAGCTTTAAAAACTATAAGTTTGAGTGTATAACTTCAGTGTACGTTATTTACCTGATTCACCATTTGCCTCTGCTTGACAGATGACCGTCTGAAAGCATGATATAGCAAAACAAAGAGAAGAATTTTTGGCCCGTACGGGGATCGAACCCGCGACCTTGGCGTTATTAGCACCACGCTCTAACCAACTGAGCTAACCGGCCCACAGTTGATAGCAGAACCCTTCAGGCATGACGGATGAATGTCCACCAGGTGTAATTGTTTTATTCTGTTTTTTTCCACATCCGAAGCCAAGCGCAGAAGGCACAACAACAACACGGGGATGGCATGATTGCTTCCTGTGCTCGCAATTGTCTTAATAAGGCCTAACACAAAATATAGATTGTTCCCATCTACTAATGAGGTGTGATGACAGGCTTGCCCATAGTGTCAGACAAAAGACAAGAACTAAAGGCATGTTTCTGCCTGGTTTCGAACCAGGGACCTTTCGCGTGTAAGGCGAACGTGATGACCACTACACTACAGAAACCACAATTGTCCACCAAGCGTGCATGTGTCCCGCAGTGGAAATGACAGAGTTTTGTCATCTTTCCCAGGGGAAAATTTGCACTGAGGGTCTTTCAGCAAAACAATGGTGTGCTTGTTTGTGGCGTTGGTGGTATAGTGGTGAGCATAGCTGCCTTCCAAGCAGTTGACCCGGGTTCGATTCCCGGCCAACGCATTGTCTTTAGCACGTCGCACCTTGCTGCTCCAAAACCCTTTCAGGTTTTTCGGCCATAGGTTCAGAAAAAACATATTCTCTCCCCGTCGGGGAATCGAACCCCGGTCTTCCGCGTGACAGGCGGAGATACTGTCCACTATACTAACGAGGAAGCTGTGTGCAGCTGAATCTCTGCAACATGCAACAGGTCATACTGGCCCCTTCTCAATCTTCACAGAAGGTGTGTGTGTTCTTGTGCCTTTTTCATTAGGGAATGCATGGTGAGTGAGCTTGTCAGTGATGTGAAGTCCCAGAAACCTGAAACTGTGCATAGTTCTCCCTGTGCTACTGCTGAAGTGAGTCACCTCTGATCAACATGCTTCAGCCTTCTAAATGTTATGCTGTTGTCATGAGAGGCTAACAGCTCCTGTTTCTTCAAGGGGAATTAGCTCAAATGGTAGAGCGCTCGCTTAGCATGCGAGAGGTAGCGGGATCGATGCCCGCATTCTCCAACGAAGGTTTTGACTGTGTGAATGCCACTGAGAACAGCTTTAAAAACTATAAGTGTGAGTGTATAACTTCAGTGTACGTTATTTACCTGATTCACCATTTGCCTCTGCTTGACAGATGACCGTCTGAAAGCATGATATAGCAAAACAAAGAGAAGAATTTTTGGCCCGTACGGGGATCGAACCCGCGACCTTGGCGTTATTAGCACCACGCTCTAACCAACTGAGCTAACCGGCCCACAGTTGAAAGCGGAACCCTTCAGGCATGACGGATGAATGTCCACCAGGTGTAATTGTTTTATTCTGTTTTTTTCCACATCCGAAGCCAAGCGCAGAAGGCACAACAACAGCACGGGGATGGCATGATTGCTTCCTGTGCTCGCAATTGTCTTAACAAGGCCTAACACAAAATATAGATTGTTCCCATCTACTAATGAGGTGTGATGACAGGCTTGCCCATAGTGTCAGACAAAAGACAAGAACTAAAGGCATGTTTCTGCCTGGTTTCGAACCAGGAACCTTTCGCGTGTAAGGCGAATGTGATGACCACTACACCACAGAAACCACAATTTTCCACCAAGCGTGCATGTGTCCCGCAGTGGAAATGACAGAGTTTGGTCATCTTTCCCAGGGGAAAATTTGCACTGAGGGTCTTTCAGCAAAACAATGGTGTGCTTGTTTGTGGCGTTGGTGGTATAGTGGTGAGCATAGCTGCCTTCCAAGCAGTTGACCCGGGTTCGATTCCCGGCCAACGCATTGCCTTTAGCGCGTCGTACCTCGCTGCTCCAAAATCTTTTCAGGTTTTTCGGCCGTAGGTTCAGAAAAAACATACTCTCTCCCCGTCGGGGAATCGAACCCCGGTCTTCCGCGTGACAGGCGGAGATACTGTCCACTATACTAACGAGGAAGCTGTGTGCAGCTGAATCTCTGCAACATGCAACAGGTAATACTGGCCCCTTCTCAATCTTCACAGAAGGTGTGTGTGTTCTTGTGCCTTTTTCATTAGGGAATGCATGGTGAGTGAGCTTGTCAGTGATGTGAAGTCCCAGAAACCCGAAACTGTGCATAGTTCTCCCTGTGCTACTGCTGAAGTGAGTCACCTCTGATCAACATGCTTCAGCCTTCTAAATGTTATGCTGTTGTCATGAGAGGCTAACAGCTCCTGTTTCTTCAAGGGGAATTAGCTCAAATGGTAGAGCGCTCGCTTAGCATGCGAGAGGTAGCGGGATCGATGCCCGCATTCTCCAACGAAGGTTTTGACTGTGTGAATGCCACTGAGAACAGCTTTAAAAACTATAAGTTTGAGTGTATAACTTCAGTGTACGTTATTTACCTGATTCACCATTTGCCTCTGCTTGACAGATGACCGTCTGAAAGCATGATATAGCAAAACAAAGAGAAGAACTTTTGGCCCGTACGGGGATCGAACCCGCGACCTTGGCGTTATTAGCACCACGCTCTAACCAACTGAGCTAACCGGCCCACAGTTGATAGCAGAACCCTTCAGGCATGACGGATGAATGTCCACAAGGTGTAATTGTTTTATTCTGTTTTTTTCCACATCCGAAGCCAAGCGCAGAAGGCACAACAACAGCACGGGGATGGCATGATTGCTTCCTGTGCTAGCAATTGTCTTACAGTTTTTCTCAATTGGTTTGGCTCATTTCTTGAAACTGAGATGACATTCCTATAACTAAAAGGTAAATTGGCCAAACAGACTTACAGTTCTTCACAACACTTCAGATAACCAGCAAAATGTCATATGTCTCCCAAAACGTTCATTCTTGCTTCAAAATGAAGTCTTTCTCCCATATAAATAGTCAGTACCTTAAAAATGGCATAGATCCTTCTCAATTGCTTTGGCACATTTTCATTAATTTTGTCCATCTGTCAAAATAAACTGGACGGTGCAGCAAAACTACATGGATCCTCATCACTGCTCATATCGCTCCAAAAACAGTTTACCCACGTGTCAAAACTGATTTCCTTTCTCACACAAATCATCAGTTTCCCCAAAATGCATTGTCCCTTTGGCATTGTGTAAGTACTGCAAGTCAAAATGCTTAGATGTTTTGTCTTTATGGCAGAGGTCTAGCTAAAGGAATACAATGTTCACACCACACACACTGCACTCTTTCTGCTGAGGAAATTGTAACAATTTTTATTTACAAGTACATTTTTACACATTACTGTAGGTAGAAAGAAAAGAAAATACTAAGGAAAATGTATCAAATATACTATGTATACAAAATACAAAAACCTGCAAAAACAAAACAAAATACATTACAGTAGGTAAAAAAATAGTCAAGCATCACAAATGCAATACAGTAACATTCTGACTACTCTGTGTCACTCCCCTCTCTCCATCACCTTCCTGGCCATCCATCCGCTGCAGTCTGTTTGGCCATAAATTCTCATCAACATTGCATCTGATGTGTTCTTTAGCAATGCACTGTGGGAAGAATGCCTGAGCCATCCTCTACACTGATCGCCACAGGACTATATAATCATTATATCATCACAGGACTATATCATCGTTATATAATCACAGGACTAGCATCAAAGAACTAGCACCAGGCCAAGATGTATACAGTGGATAGAAAAAGTCTACACACCCCTGTTCAAATGGTAGGTTTTTGTGATGTAAAAAAAATTACAATAAGACAAATAATTTCTACCTATAATGTGACCTATAACCTGTACAATGCAATTGAAAAACAAACAGAAATCTTTCAGGGAGGTGAAGTAAAAATAAACAACTGAGATATTGAGGTTGCATAAGTGTGCACACCCTTTTATAACTAGGGGTGTTGCTGTGTTCAAATTTAACCAATAACCTTCAAACTCACTTTAAATTGGAGTCAGCACACACCTGTCAACAATTAAAGTGCCTCTGATCAACTCCAAATAAAGTTTAACTGTTCTAGTAGGCTTGTCCTGATATTTTTGTAGCCACATCTTTCAGCACAAGCCATGGTCCACAAAGAGATGCCAGAGCATCAGAGGTATCTCATTATTCATAGATATCAGTCAGGTGAAGGCTACAAAAGTCATTAAATATACCATGGAACACTTTGAAGACTGTCATCATCAAGTGGAGAAAACATGGCACAACAAGACATTACCAAGAACAAGACATTTGACAAAAATTGATGATAAGACAAGAAGAAAATTGGTCAAGGAGGCTGCCAAGAGGCCGACAGCAGCACTGAAGGAGCTGCAAGAATTTCTGGCAAGTACTGGCTGTGTAGTACATGTGACAACAATCTGCCGACTTCTTCATATGTCTGTGCAAAACAAACATCCAGAAAACATCTAAGCTCTACTTAATTTTCCAAAAATTCATCTGATATCTACCAAACGCATGTGGGAAAATGTGTTATGGTTTAATGAAACCAAGGTTAAACGTTTTGGACATAATTCCAAAAGGTATATTAGGCGCAAAAGCAACACTGCTCGTCACCAAAAGAACAGCATACCTACAGTGAAGCATGGTGGTGGCAGCATCATACTTTGGGGCTGTTTTTCTTCAGCTGGAACTGGGGCTTTATTCAGGGTGGACGGAATTTTGAACAGTTCCAAATACCAGTCAGTATTGGCAAAAACCTTCGGTAGAAAACTGAAGATGAAAAGGAACTTCATCTTTCAGCACAACAATGACACAAAGGACACATCTAAATCAACAAAAGAATGGCTTCAGCGGTATAAGATTAAGGCTTTGGAATGGCCCAGCCTGAATCCAGACCTGAATCCCATTGAACATCTGTGGGGTAATCTGAAGAGGGCTGGGCACAGGAGATGCCCTCACATTTTGTCAGATTTTGAGCAGTTATGCAAAGAAGAGTGGGCAAATTTTGCCACATCAAGATGTGTCACGCTGATAGGTTCCTACCCAAAAAGACTGAGTGCTGTAATAAATGCAAAAGATGTTGTAACAAAGTATTAGTTATATGTATTTAACCAGGTGATTTTAAGTTTTTTGTTTTATATTTTTTCGCTGTAAAGATTTATGTTTGTTTTTCAATTGCATTGTACAGGTTATAGGTCACATTAAATGTGAAAAAAGTTATGAAATTATTTGTCTTGATTTAATTTTTTTACAACACAAAAACCTGGCATTTGAACAGGGGTGTGTAGACTTTTTATATCCACTGTATATAGAGCAATGCCAGCATTCAAAATAATAGACAACAAACTGATGGATTGGTCACCAGTAATGTGGGACACTCATTTTCGTCAAAACCTGCTTTCACCTGTTACCTACTCACCTGATTGTAATGAATTTATGAAATGTTCCAAAATATGTGTTCTGTATTGTATTACAATTTCTTAATTCATTTTGAGAATTGAGCAGACTATTCTGCAGATGATGACTTATATGATGAAATTGTGCTGACATGTTTTGGAGAGAACAACCATTACACAGAGAACTAACCAATTAAGATAGATCAACAAGATGCATTCTTTTGGAAAATGTACTAAATGTAGGATGATTGTGTTAAGTGTAGGCTACTTGTACAAAACCATTTGCAAAGATGTACTAAGTGCTTGAGACATGTACAAAGCATTTGAAATGTGATGAAAGCAATGAGAAATGCCATTCTGTTATGAGAAACTGCAAGTTAGTTTGGGAATTTGTCCATGTTATTTTGAGAATGTCATCTCAGTTTCAAAAAATGAGCCAAAGCAATGGAGAAAAACTGTAATAAGGCCTAACACAAAATATAGATTGTTCCCATCTACTAATGAGGTGTGATGACAGGCTTGCCCATAGTGTCAGACAAAAGACAAGAACTAAAGGCATGTTTCTGCCTGGTTTCGAACCAGGGACCTTTCGCGTGTAGGGCGAATGTGATGACCACTACACTACAGAAACCACAATTTTCCACCAAGCGTGCATGTGTCCCGCAGTGGAAATGACAGAGTTTGGTCATCTTTCCCAGGGGAAAATTTGCACTGAGGGTCTTTCAGCAAAACAATGGTGTGCTTGTTTGTGGCGTTGGTGGTATAGTGGTGAGCATAGCTGCCTTCCAAGCAGTTGACCCGGGTTCGATTCCCGGCCAACGCATTGCATTTAGCACGTCGCACCTTGCTGATCCAAAACCTTTTCAGGTTTTTCGGCCGTAGGTTCAGAAAAAACATACTCTCTCCCCGTCAGGGAATCGAACCCCGGTCTTCCGCGTGACAGGCAGAGATACTGTCCACTATACTAACGAGGAAGCTGTGTGCAGCTGAATCTCTGCAACATGCAACAGGTCATACTGGCCCCTTCTCAATCTTCACAGAAGGTGTGTGTGTTCTTGTGCCTTTTTCATTAGGGAATGCATGGTGAGTGAGCTTGTCAGTGATGTGAAGTCCCAGAAACCTGAAACTGTGCATAGTTCTCCCTGTGCTACTGCTGAAGTGAGTCACCTCTGATCAACATGCTTCAGCCTTCTAAATGTTATGCTGTTGTCATGAGAGGCTAACAGCTCCTGTTTCTTCAAGGGGAATTAGCTCAAATGGTAGAGCGCTCGCTTAGCATGCGAGAGGTAGCGGGATTGATGCCCGCATTCTCCAACGAAGGTTTTGACTGTGTGAATGCCACTGAGAACAGCTTTAAAAACTATAAGTGTGAGTGTATAACTTCAGTGTACGTTATTTACCTGATTCACCATTTGCCTCTGCTTGACAGATGACCGTCTGAAAGCATGATATAGCAAAACAAAGAGAAGAATTTTTGGCCCGTACGGGGATCGAACCCGCGACCTTGGCGTTATTAGCACCACGCTCTAACCAACTGAGCTAACCGGCCCACAGTTGAAAGCGGAACCCTTCAGGCATGACGGATGAATGTCCACCAGGTGTAATTGTTTTATTCTGTTTTTTTCCACATCCGAAGCCAAGCGCAGAAGGCACAACAACAGCACGGGGATGGCATGATTGCTTCCTGTGCTCGCAATTGTCTTAACAAGGCCTAACACAAAATATAGATTGTTCCCATCTACTAATGAGGTGTGATGACAGGCTTGCCCATAGTGTCAGACAAAAGACAAGAACTAAAGGCATATTTCTGCCTGGTTTCGAACCAGGAACCTTTCGCGTGTAAGGCGAATGTGATGACCACTACACTACAGAAACCACAATTTTCCACCAAGCGTGCATGTGTCCCGCAGTGGAAATGACAGAGTTTGGTCATCTTTCCCAGGGGAAAATTTGCACTGAGGGTCTTTCAGCAAAACAATGGTGTGCTTGTTTGTGGCGTTGGTGGTATAGTGGTGAGCATAGCTGCCTTCCAAGCAGTTGACCCGGGTTCGATTCCCGGCCAACGCATTGCATTTAGCACGTCGCACCTTGCTGCTCCAAAACCTTTTCAGGTTTTTCGGCCGTAGGTTCAGAAAAAACATATTCTCTCCCCGTCGGGGAATCGAACCCCGGTCTTCCGCGTGACAGGCGGAGATACTGTCCACTATACTAACGAGGAAGCTGTGTGCAGCTGAATCTCTGCAACATGCAACAGGTAATACTGGCCCCTTCTCAATCTTCACAGAAGGTGTGTGTGTTCTTGTGCCTTTTTCATTAGGGAATGCATGGTGAGTGAGCTTGTCAGTGATGTGAAGTCCCAGAAACCTGAAACTGTGCATAGTTCTCCCTGTGCTACTGCTGAAGTGAGTCACCTCTGATCAACATGCTTCAGCCTTCTAAATGTTATGCTGTTGTCATGAGAGGCTAACAGCTCCTGTTTCTTCAAGGGGAATTAGCTCAAATGGTAGAGCGCTCGCTTAGCATGCGAGAGGTAGCGGGATCGATGCCGGCATTCTCCAACGAAGGTTTTGACTGTGTGAATGCCACTGAGAACAGCTTTAAAAACTATAAGTTTGAGTGTATAACTTCAGTGTACGTTATTTACCTGATTCACCATTTGCCTCTGCTTGACAGATGACCGTCTGAAAGCATGATATAGCAAAACAAAGAGAAGAACTTTTGGCCCGTACGGGGATCGAACCCGCGACCTTGGCGTTATTAGCACCATGCTCTAACCAACTGAGCTAACCGGCCCACAGTTGAAAGCTGAACCCTTCAGGCATGACGGATGAATGTCCACCAGGTGTAATTGTTTTATTCTGTTTTTTTCCACATCCGAAGCCAAGCGCAGAAGGCACAACAACAGCACGGGGATGGCATGATTGCTTCCTGTGCTCGCAATTGTCTTAATAAGGCCTAACACAAAATATAGATTGTTCCCATCTACTAATGAGGTGTGATGACAGGCTTGCCCATAGTGTCAGACAAAAGACAAGAACTAAAGGCATGTTTCTGCCTGGTTTCGAACCAGGGACCTTTCGCGTGTAAGGCGAACGTGATGACCACTACACTACAGAAACCACAATTTTCCACCAAGCGTGCATGTGTCCCGCAGTGGAAATTACAGAGTTTGGTCATCTTTCCCAGGGGAAAATTTACACTGAGGGTCTTTCAGCAAAACAATGGTGTGCTTGTTTGTGGCGTTGGTGGTATAGTGGTGAGCATAGCTGCCTTCCAAGCAGTTGACCCGGGTTCGATTCCCGGCCAACGCATTGCCTTTAGCGCGTCGTACCTCGCTGCTCCAAAATCTTTTCAGGTTTTTCGGCCGTAGGTTCAGAAAAAACATACTCTCTCCCCGTCGGGGAATCGAACCCCGGTCTTCCGCGTGACAGGCGGAGATACTGTCCACTATACTAACGAGGAAGCTGTGTGCAGCTGAATCTCTACAACATGCAACAGGTAATACTGGCCCCTTCTCAATCTTCACAGAAGGTGTGTGTGTTCTTGTGCCTTTTTCATTAGGGAATGCATGGTGAGTGAGCTTGTCAGTGATGTGAAGTCCCAGAAACCCGAAACTGTGCATAGTTCTCCCTGTGCTACTGCTGAAGTGAGTCACCTCTGATCAACATGCTTCAGCCTTCTAAATGTTATGCTGTTGTCATGAGAGGCTAACAGCTCCTGTTTCTTCAAGGGGAATTAGCTCAAATGGTAGAGCGCTCGCTTAGCATGCGAGAGGTAGCGGGATTGATGCCCGCATTCTCCAACGAAGGTTTTGACTGTGTGAATGCCACTGAGAACAGCTTTAAAAACTATAAGTTTGAGTGTATAACTTCAGTGTACGTTATTTACCTGATTCACCATTTGCCTCTGCTTGACAGATGACCGTCTGAAAGCATGATATAGCAAAACAAAGAGAAGAACTTTTGGCCCGTACGGGGATCGAACCCGCGACCTTGGCGTTATTAGCACCACGCTCTAACCAACTGAGCTAACCGGCCCACAGTTGATAGCAGAACCCTTCAGGCATGACGGATGAATGTCCACAAGGTGTAATTGTTTTATTCTGTTTTTTTCCACATCCGAAGCCAAGCGCAGAAGGCACAACAACAGCACGGGGATGGCATGATTGCTTCCTGTGCTCGCAATTGTCTTAATAAGGCCTAACACAAAATATGGATTGTTCCCATCTACTAATGAGGTGTGATGACAGGCTTGCCCATAGTGTCAGACAAAAGACAAGAACTAAAGGCATGTTTCTGCCTGGTTTCGAACCAGGGACCTTTCGCGTGTAAGGCGAATGTGATGACCACTACACTACAGAAACCACAATTTTCCACCAAGCGTGCATGTGTCCCGCAGTGGAAATGACAGAGTTTGGTCATCTTTCCCAGGGGAAAATTTGCACTGAGGGTCTTTCAGCAAAACAATGGTGTGCTTGTTTGTGGCGTTGGTGGTATAGTGGTGAGCATAGCTGCCTTCCAAGCAGTTGACCCGGGTTCGATTCCCGGCCAACGCATTGCATTTAGCACGTCGCACCTTGCTGCTCCAAAACCTATTCAGGTTTTTCGGCCGTAGGTTCAGAAAAAACATATTCTCTCCCCGTCGGGGAATCGAACCCCGGTCTTCCGCGTGACAGGCGGAGATACTGTCCACTATACTAACGAGGAAGCTGTGTGCAGCTGAATCTCTGCAACATGCAACAGGTAATACTGGCCCCTTCTCAATCTTCACAGAAGGTGTGTGTGTTCTTGTGCCTTTTTCATTAGGGAATGCATGGTGAGTGAGCTTGTCAGTGATGTGAAGTCCCAGAAACCTGAAACTGTGCATAGTTCTCCCTGTGCTACTGCTGAAGTGAGTCACCTCTGATCAACATGCTTCAGCCTTCTAAATGTTATGCTGTTGTCATGAGAGGCTAACAGCTCCTGTTTCTTCAAGGGGAATTAGCTCAAATGGTAGAGCGCTCGCTTAGCATGCGAGAGGTAGCGGGATCGATGCCCGCATTCTCCAACGAAGGTTTTGACTGTGTGAATGCCACTGAGAACAGCTTTAAAAACTATAAGTTTGAGTGTATAACTTCAGTGTACGTTATTTACCTGATTCACCATTTGCCTCTGCTTGACAGATGACCGTCTGAAAGCATGATATAGCAAAACAAAGAGAAGAACTTTTGGCCCGTACGGGGATCGAACCCGCGACCTTGGCGTTATTAGCACCACGCTCTAACCAACTGAGCTAACCGGCCCACAGTTGAAAGCTGAACCAGGTGTAATTGTTTTATTCTGTTTTTTTCCACATCCGAAGCCAAGCGCAGAAGGCACAACAACAGCACGGGGATGGCATGATTGCTTCCTGTGCTCGCAATTGTCTTAATAAGGCCTAACACAAAATATAGATTGTTCCCATCTACTAATGAGGTGTGATGACAGGCTTGCCCATAGTGTCAGACAAAAGACAAGAACTAAAGACATGTTTCTGCCTGGTTTCGAACCAGGGACCTTTCGCGTGTAAGGCGAACGTGATGACCACTACACTACAGAAACCACAATTTTCCACCAAGCGTGCATGTGTCCCGCAGTGGAAATGACAGAGTTTGGTCATCTTTCCCAGGGGAAAATTTGCACTGAGGGTCTTTCAGCAAAACAATGGTGTGCTTGTTTGTGGCGTTGGTGGTATAGTGGTGAGCATAGCTGCCTTCCAAGCAGTTGACCCGGGTTCGATTCCCGGCCAACGCATTGCCTTTAGCGCGTCGCACCTCGCTGCTCCAAATCCTTTTCAGGTTTTTCGGCCGTAGGTTCAGAAAAAACATACTCTCTCCCCGTCGGGGAATCGAACCCCGGTCTTCCGCGTGACAGGCGGAGATACTGTCCACTATACTAACGAGGAAGCTGTGTGCAGCTGAATCTCTGCAACATGCAACAGGTAATACTGGCCCCTTCTCAATCTTCACAGAAGGTGTGTGTGTTCTTGTGCCTTTTTCATTAGGGAATGCATGGTGAGTGAGCTTGTCAGTGATGTGAAGTCCCAGAAACCTGAAACTGTGCATAGTTCTCCCTGTGCTACTGCTGAAGTGAGTCACCTCTGAGCAACATGCTTCAGCCTTCTAAATGTTATGCTGTTGTCATGAGAGGCTAACAGCTCCTGTTTCTTTAAGGGGAATTAGCTCAAATGGTAGAGCGCTCGCTTAGCATGCGAGAGGTAGCGGGATCGATGCCCGCATTCTCCAATGAAGGTTTTGACTGTGTGAATGCCACTGAGAACAGCTTTAAAAACTATAAGTTTGAGTGTATAACTTCAGTGTACGTTATTTACCTGATTCACCATTTGCCTCTGCTTGACAGATGACCGTCTGAAAGCATGATATAGCAAAACAAAGAGAAGAATTTTTGGCCCGTACGGGGATCGAACCCGCGACCTTGGCGTTATTAGCACCACGCTCTAACCAACTGAGCTAACCGGCCCACAGTTGAAAGCTGAACCCTTCAGGCATGACGGATGAATGTCCACAAGGTGTAATTGTTTTATTCTGTTTTTTTCCACATCCGAAGCCAAGCGCAGAAGGCACAACAACAGCACGGGGATGGCATGATTGCTTCCTGTGCTCGCAATTGTCTTAATAAGGCCTAACACAAAATATAGATTGTTCCCATCTACTAATGAGGTGTGATGACAGGCTTGCCCATAGTGTCAGACAAAAGACAAGAACTAAAGGCATGTTTCTGCCTGGTTTCGAACCAGGGACCTTTCGCGTGTAAGGCAAACGTGATGACCACTACACTACAGAAACCACAATTTTCCACCAAGCGTGCATGTGTCCCGCAGTGGAAATGACAGAGTTTGGTCATCTTTCCCAGGGGAAAATTTACACTGAGGGTCTTTCAGCAAAACAATGGTGTGCTTGTTTGTGGCGTTGGTGGTATAGTGGTGAGCATAGCTGCCTTCCAAGCAGTTGACCCGGGTTCGATTCCCGGCCAACGCGTTGCCTTTAGCGCGTCGTACCTCGCTGCTCCAAAATCTTTTCAGGTTTTTCGGCCGTAGGTTCAGAAAAAACATACTCTCTCCCCGTCGGGGAATCGAACCCCGGTCTTCCGCGTGACAGGCGGAGATACTGTCCACTATACTAACGAGGAAGCTGTGTGCAGCTGAATCTCTACAACATGCAACAGGTAATACTGGCCCCTTCTCAATCTTCACAGAAGGTGTGTGTGTTCTTGTGCCTTTTTCATTAGGGAATGCATGGTGAGTGAGCTTGTCAGTGATGTGAAGTCCCAGAAACCCGAAACTGTGCATAGTTCTCCCTGTGCTACTGCTGAAGTGAGTCACCTCTGATCAACATGCTTCAGCCTTCTAAATGTTATGCTGTTGTCATGAGAGGCTAACAGCTCCTGTTTCTTCAAGGGGAATTAGCTCAAATGGTAGAGCGCTCGCTTAGCATGCGAGAGGTAGCGGGATCGATGCCCGCATTCTCCAAAGAAGGTTTTGACTGTGTGAATGCCACTGAGAACAGCTTTAAAAACTATAAGTTTGAGTGTATAACTTCAGTGTACGTTATTTACCTGATTCACCATTTGCCTCTGCTTGACAGATGACCGTCTGAAAGCATGATATAGCAAAACAAAGAGAAGAACTTTTGGCCCGTACGGGGATCGAACCCGCGACCTTGGCGTTATTAGCACCACGCTCTAACCAACTGAGCTAACCGGCCCACAGTTGATAGCAGAACCCTTCAGGCATGACGGATGAATGTCCACAAGGTGTAATTGTTTTATTCTGTTTTTTTCCACATCCGAAGCCAAGCGCAGAAGGCACAACAACAGCACGGGGATGGCATGATTGCTTCCTGTGCTAGCAATTGTCTTAATAAGGCCTAACACAAAATATAGATTGTTCCCATCTACTAATGAGGTGTGATGACAGGCTTGCCCATAGTGTCAGACAAAAGACAAGAAC
The DNA here is from genome assembly GCF_023375975.1 of Astyanax mexicanus. Lineage (NCBI taxonomy): Eukaryota > Metazoa > Chordata > Actinopteri > Characiformes > Acestrorhamphidae > Astyanax > Astyanax mexicanus. The sequence continues at coordinate 1,280,996 of NW_026040049.1, read as the reverse complement.
TAAAGGCATGTTTCTGCCTGGTTTCGAACCAGGGACCTTTCGCGTGTAAGGCGAACGTGATGACCACTACACTACAGAAACCACAATTTTCCACCAAGCGTGCATGTGTCCCGCAGTGGAAATGACAGAGTTTGGTCATCTTTCCCAGGGGAAAATTTGCACTGAGGGTCTTTCAGCAAAACAATGGTGTGCTTGTTTGTGGCGTTGGTGGTATAGTGGTGAGCATAGTTGCCTTCCAAGCAGTTGACCCGGGTTCGATTCCCGGCCAACGCTTTGCCTTTAGCGCGTCGCACCTCGCTGCTCCAAAACCTTTTCAGGTTTTTCGGCCGTAGGTTCAGAAAAAACATACTCTCTCCCCGTCGGGGAATCGAACCCCGGTCTTCCGCGTGACAGGCGGAGATACTGTCCACTATACTAACGAGGAAGCTGTGTGCAGCTGATTCTCTGCAACATGCAACAGGTAATACTGGCCCCTTCTCAATCTTCACAGAAGGTGTGTGTGTTCTTGTGCCTTTTTCATTAGGGAATGCATGGTGAGTGAGCTTGTCAGTGATGTGAAGTCCCAGAAACCTGAAACTGTGCATAGTTCTCCCTGTGCTACTGCTGAAGTGAGTCACCTCTGAGCAACATGCTTCAGCCTTCTATGTGTTATGCTGTTGTCATGAGAGGCTAACAGCTCCTGTTTCTTTAAGGGGAATTAGCTCAAATGGTAGAGCGCTCGCTTAGCATGCGAGAGGTAGCGGGATCGATGCCCGCATTCTCCAACGAAGGTTTTGACTGTGTGAATGCCACTGAGAACAGCTTTAAAAACTATAAGTTTGAGTGTATAACTTCAGTGTACGTTATTTACCTGATTCACCATTTGCCTCTGCTTGACAGATGACCGTCTGAAAGCATGATATAGCAAAACAAAGAGAAGAATTTTTGGCCCGTACGGGGATCGAACCCGCGACCTTGGCGTTATTAGCACCACGCTCTAACCAACTGAGCTAACCGGCCCACAGTTGATAGCAGAACCCTTCAGGCATGACGGATGAATGTCCACCAGGTGTAATTGTTTTATTCTGTTTTTTTCCACATCCGAAGCCAAGCGCAGAAGGCACAACAACAACACGGGGATGGCATGATTGCTTCCTGTGCTCGCAATTGTCTTAATAAGGCCTAACACAAAATATAGATTGTTCCCATCTACTAATGAGGTGTGATGACAGGCTTGCCCATAGTGTCAGACAAAAGACAAGAACTAAAGGCATGTTTCTGCCTGGTTTCGAACCAGGGACCTTTCGCGTGTAAGGCGAACGTGATGACCACTACACTACAGAAACCACAATTTTCCACCAAGCGTGCATGTGTCCCGCAGTGGAAATGACAGAGTTTTGTCATCTTTCCCAGGGGAAAATTTGCACTGAGGGTCTTTCAGCAAAACAATGGTGTGCTTGTTTGTGGCGTTGGTGGTATAGTGGTGAGCATAGCTGCCTTCCAAGCAGTTGACCCGGGTTCGATTCCCGGCCAACGCATTGTCTTTAGCACGTCGCACCTTGCTGCTCCAAAACCCTTTCAGGTTTTTCGGCCGTAGGTTCAGAAAAAACATATTCTCTCCCCGTCGGGGAATCGAACCCCGGTCTTCCGCGTGACAGGCGGAGATACTGTCCACTATACTAACGAGGAAGCTGTGTGCAGCTGAATCTCTGCAACATGCAACAGGTCATACTGGCCCCTTCTCAATCTTCACAGAAGGTGTGTGTGTTCTTGTGCCTTTTTCATTAGGGAATGCATGGTGAGTGAGCTTGTCAGTGATGTGAAGTCCCAGAAACCTGAAACTGTGCATAGTTCTCCCTGTGCTACTGCTGAAGTGAGTCACCTCTGATCAACATGCTTCAGCCTTCTAAATGTTATGCTGTTGTCATGAGAGGCTAACAGCTCCTGTTTCTTCAAGGGGAATTAGCTCAAATGGTAGAGCGCTCGCTTAGCATGCGAGAGGTAGCGGGATCGATGCCCGCATTCTCCAACGAAGGTTTTGACTGTGTGAATGCCACTGAGAACAGCTTTAAAAACTATAAGTTTGAGTGTATAACTTCAGTGTACGTTATTTACCTGATTCACCATTTGCCTCTGCTTGACAGATGACAGTCTGAAAGCATGATATAGCAAAACAAAGAGAAGAACTTTTGGCCCGTACGGGGATCGAACCCGCGACCTTGGCGTTATTAGCACCACGCTCTAACCAACTGAGCTAACCGGCCCACAGTTGATAGCGGAACCCTTCAGGCATGACGGATGAATGTCCACAAGGTGTAATTGTTTTATTCTGTTTTTTTCCACATCCGAAGCCAAGCGCAGAAGGCACAACAACAACACGGGGATGGCATGATTGCTTCCTGTGCTCGCAATTGTCTTAATAAGGCCTAACACAAAATATAGATTGTTCCCATCTACTAATGAGGTGTGATGACAGGCTTGCCCATAGTGTCAGACAAAAGACAAGAACTAAAGGCATGTTTCTGCCTGGTTTCGAACCAGGGACCTTTCGCGTGTAAGGCGAACGTGATGACCACTACACTACAGAAACCACAATTTTCCACCAAGCGTGCATGTGTCCCGCAGTGGAAATGACAGAGTTTTGTCATCTTTCCCAGGGGAAAATTTGCACTGAGGGTCTTTCAGCAAAACAATGGTGTGCTTGTTTGTGGCGTTGGTGGTATAGTGGTGAGCATAGCTGCCTTCCAAGCAGTTGACCCGGGTTCGATTCCCGGCCAACGCATTGTCTTTAGCACGTCGCACCTTGCTGCTCCAAAACCCTTTCAGGTTTTTCGGCCGTAGGTTCAGAAAAAACATATTCTCTCCCCGTCGGGGAATCGAACCCCGGTCTTCCGCGTGACAGGCGGAGATACTGTCCACTATACTAACGAGGAAGCTGTGTGCAGCTGAATCTCTGCAACATGCAACAGGTCATACTGGCCCCTTCTCAATCTTCACAGAAGGTGTGTGTGTTCTTGTGCCTTTTTCATTAGGGAATGCATGGTGAGTGAGCTTGTCAGTGATGTGAAGTCCCAGAAACCTGAAACTGTGCATAGTTCTCCCTGTGCTACTGCTGAAGTGAGTCACCTCTGATCAACATGCTTCAGCCTTCTAAATGTTATGCTGTTGTCATGAGAGGCTAACAGCTCCTGTTTCTTCAAGGGGAATTAGCTCAAATGGTAGAGCGCTCGCTTAGCATGCGAGAGGTAGCGGGATCGATGCCCGCATTCTCCAACGAAGGTTTTGACTGTGTGAATGCCACTGAGAACAGCTTTAAAAACTATAAGTTTGAGTGTATAACTTCAGTGTACGTTATTTACCTGATTCACCATTTGCCTCTGCTTGACAGATGACCGTCTGAAAGCATGATATAGCAAAACAAAGAGAAGAATTTTTGGCCCGTACGGGGATCGAACCCGCGACCTTGGCGTTATTAGCACCACGCTCTAACCAACTGAGCTAACCGGCCCACAGTTGATAGCGGAACCCTTCAGGCATGACGGATGAATGTCCACAAGGTGTAATTGTTTTATTCTGTTTTTTTCCACATCCGAAGCCAAGCGCAGAAGGCACAACAACAGCACGGGGATGGCATGATTGCTTCCTGTGCTCGCAATTGTCTTAATAAGGCCTAACACAAAATATGGATTGTTCCCATCTACTAATGAGGTGTGATGACAGGCTTGCCCATAGTGTCAGACAAAAGACAAGAACTAAAGGCATGTTTCTGCCTGGTTTCGAACCAGGGACCTTTCGCGTGTAAGGCGAATGTGATGACCACTACACTACAGAAACCACAATTTTCCACCAAGCGTGCATGTGTCCCGCAGTGGAAATGACAGAGTTTGGTCATCTTTCCCAGGGGAAAATTTGCACTGAGGGTCTTTCAGCAAAACAATGGTGTGCTTGTTTGTGGCGTTGGTGGTATAGTGGTGAGCATAGCTGCCTTCCAAGCAGTTGACCCAGGTTCGATTCCTGGCCAACGCATTGCATTTAGCACGTCGCACCTTGCTGCTCCAAAACCTTTTCAGGTTTTTCGGCCGTAGGTTCAGAAAAAACATATTCTCTCCCCGTCGGGGAATCGAACCCCGGTCTTCCGCGTGACAGGCGGAGATACTGTCCACTATACTAACGAGGAAGCTGTGTGCAGCTGAATCTCTGCAACATGCAACAGGTAATACTGGCCCCTTCTCAATCTTCACAGAAGGTGTGTGTGTTCTTGTGCCTTTTTCATTAGGGAATGCATGGTGAGTGAGCTTGTCAGTGATGTGAAGTCCCAGAAACCTGAAACTGTGCATAGTTCTCCCTGTGCTACTGCTGAAGTGAGTCACCTCTGATCAACATGCTTCAGCCTTCTAAATGTTATGCTGTTGTCATGAGAGGCTAACAGCTCCTGTTTCTTCAAGGGGAATTAGCTCAAATGGTAGAGCGCTCGCTTAGCATGCGAGAGGTAGCGGGATCGATGCCCGCATTCTCCAACGAAGGTTTTGACTGTGTGAATGCCACTGAGAACAGCTTTAAAAACTATAAGTTTGAGTGTATAACTTCAGTGTACGTTATTTACCTGATTCACCATTTGCCTCTGCTTGACAGATGACCGTCTGAAAGCATGATATAGCAAAACAAAGAGAAGAACTTTTGGCCCGTACGGGGATCGAACCCGCGACCTTGGCGTTATTAGCACCACGCTCTAACCAACTGAGCTAACCGGCCCACAGTTGAAAGCTGAACCCTTCAGGCATGACGGATGAATGTCCACCAGGTGTAATTGTTTTATTCTGTTTTTTTCCACATCCGAAGCCAAGCGCAGAAGGCACAACAACAGCACGGGGATGGCATGATTGCTTCCTGTGCTCGCAATTGTCTTAATAAGGCCTAACACAAAATATAGATTGTTCCCATCTACTAATGAGGTGTGATGACAGGCTTGCCCATAGTGTCAGACAAAAGACAAGAACTAAAGGCATGTTTCTGCCTGGTTTCGAACCAGGGACCTTTCGCGTGTAAGGCGAACGTGATGACCACTACACTACAGAAACCACAATTTTCCACCAAGCGTGCATGTGTCCCGCAGTGGAAATGACAGAGTTTGGTCATCTTTCCCAGGGGAAAATTTACACTGAGGGTCTTTCAGCAAAACAATGGTGTGCTTGTTTGTGGCGTTGGTGGTATAGTGGTGAGCATAGCTGCCTTCCAAGCAGTTGACCCGGGTTCGATTCCCGGCCAACGCATTGCCTTTAGCGCGTCGTACCTCGCTGCTCCAAAATCTTTTCAGGTTTTTCGGCCGTAGGTTCAGAAAAAACATACTCTCTCCCCGTCGGGGAATCGAACCCCGGTCTTCCGCGTGACAGGCGGAGATACTGTCCACTATACTAACGAGGAAGCTGTGTGCAGCTGAATCTCTACAACATGCAACAGGTAATACTGGCCCCTTCTCAATCTTCACAGAAGGTGTGTGTGTTCTTGTGCCTTTTTCATTAGGGAATGCATGGTGAGTGAGCTTGTCAGTGATGTGAAGTCCCAGAAACCCGAAACTGTGCATAGTTCTCCCTGTGCTACTGCTGAAGTGAGTCACCTCTGATCAACATGCTTCAGCCTTCTAAATGTTATGCTGTTGTCATGAGAGGCTAACAGCTCCTGTTTCTTCAAGGGGAATTAGCTCAAATGGTAGAGCGCTCGCTTAGCATGCGAGAGGTAGCGGGATCGATGCCCGCATTCTCCAACGAAGGTTTTGACTGTGTGAATGCCACTGAGAACAGCTTTAAAAACTATAAGTTTGAGTGTATAACTTCAGTGTACGTTATTTACCTGATTCACCATTTGCCTCTGCTTGACAGATGACCGTCTGAAAGCATGATATAGCAAAACAAAGAGAAGAACTTTTGGCCCGTACGGGGATCGAACCCGCGACCTTGGCGTTATTAGCACCACGCTCTAACCAACTGAGCTAACCGGCCCACAGTTGATAGCAGAACCCTTCAGGCATGACGGATGAATGTCCACAAGGTGTAATTGTTTTATTCTGTTTTTTTCCACATCCGAAGCCAAGCGCAGAAGGCACAACAACAGCACGGGGATGGCATGATTGCTTCCTGTGCTAGCAATTGTCTTAATAAGGCCTAACACAAAATATAGATTGTTCCCATCTACTAATGAGGTGTGATGACAGGCTTGCCCATAGTGTCAGACAAAAGACAAGAACTAAAGGCATGTTTCTGCCTGGTTTCGAACCAGGGACCTTTCGCGTGTAAGGCGAACGTGATGACCACTACACTACAGAAACCACAATTTTCCACCAAGCGTGCATGTGTCCCGCAGTGGAAATGACAGAGTTTGGTCATCTTTCCCAGGGGAAAATTTGCACTGAGGGTCTTTCAGCAAAACAATGGTGTGCTTGTTTGTGGCGTTGGTGGTATAGTGGTGAGCATAGCTGCCTTCCAAGCAGTTGACCCGGGTTCGATTCCCGGCCAACGCATTGCCTTTAGCGCGTCGCACCTCGCTGCTCCAAAACCTTTTCAGGTTTTTCGGCCGTAGGTTCAGAAAAAACATACTCTCTCCCCGTCGGGGAATCGAACCCCGGTCTTCCGCGTGACAGGCGGAGATACTGTCCACTATACTAACGAGGAAGCTGTGTGCAGCTGAATCTCTGCAACATGCAACAGGTAATACTGGCCCCTTCTCAATCTTCACAGAAGGTGTGTGTGTTCTTGTGCCTTTTTCATTAGGGAATGCATGGTGAGTGAGCTTGTCAGTGATGTGAAGTCCCAGAAACCTGAAACTGTGCATAGTTCTCCCTGTGCTACTGCTGAAGTGAGTCACCTCTGAGCAACATGCTTCAGCCTTCTAAATGTTATGCTGTTGTCATGAGAGGCTAACAGCTCCTGTTTCTTTAAGGGGAATTAGCTCAAATGGTAGAGCGCTCGCTTAGCATGCGAGAGGTAGCGGGATCGATGCCCGCATTCTCCAACGAAGGTTTTGACTGTGTGAATGCCACTGAGAACAGCTTTAAAAACTATAAGTTTGAGTGTATAACTTCAGTGTACGTTATTTACCTGATTCACCATTTGCCTCTGCTTGACAGATGACAGTCTGAAAGCATGATATAGCAAAACAAAGAGAAGAACTTTTGGCCCGTACGGGGATCGAACCCGCGACCTTGGCGTTATTAGCACCACGCTCTAACCAACTGAGCTAACCGGCCCACAGTTGATAGCGGAACCCTTCAGGCATGACGGATGAATGTCCACAAGGTGTAATTGTTTTATTCTGTTTTTTTCCACATCCGAAGCCAAGCGCAGAAGGCACAACAACAACACGGGGATGGCATGATTGCTTCCTGTGCTCGCAATTGTCTTAATAAGGCCTAACACAAAATATAGATTGTTCCCATCTACTAATGAGGTGTGATGACAGGCTTGCCCATAGTGTCAGACAAAAGACAAGAACTAAAGGCATGTTTCTGCCTGGTTTCGAACCAGGGACCTTTCGCGTGTAAGGCGAACGTGATGACCACTACACTACAGAAACCACAATTTTCCACCAAGCGTGCATGTGTCCCGCAGTGGAAATGACAGAGTTTTGTCATCTTTCCCAGGGGAAAATTTGCACTGAGGGTCTTTCAGCAAAACAATGGTGTGCTTGTTTGTGGCGTTGGTGGTATAGTGGTGAGCATAGCTGCCTTCCAAGCAGTTGACCCGGGTTCGATTCCCGGCCAACGCATTGTCTTTAGCACGTCGCACCTTGCTGCTCCAAAACCCTTTCAGGTTTTTCGGCCGTAGGTTCAGAAAAAACATATTCTCTCCCCGTCGGGGAATCGAACCCCGGTCTTCCGCGTGACAGGCGGAGATACTGTCCACTATACTAACGAGGAAGCTGTGTGCAGCTGAATCTCTGCAACATGCAACAGGTCATACTGGCCCCTTCTCAATCTTCACAGAAGGTGTGTGTGTTCTTGTGCCTTTTTCATTAGGGAATGCATGGTGAGTGAGCTTGTCAGTGATGTGAAGTCCCAGAAACCTGAAACTGTGCATAGTTCTCCCTGTGCTACTGCTGAAGTGAGTCACCTCTGATCAACATGCTTCAGCCTTCTAAATGTTATGCTGTTGTCATGAGAGGCTAACAGCTCCTGTTTCTTCAAGGGGAATTAGCTCAAATGGTAGAGCGCTCGCTTAGCATGCGAGAGGTAGCGGGATTGATGCCCGCATTCTCCAACGAAGGTTTTGACTGTGTGAATGCCACTGAGAACAGCTTTAAAAACTATAAGTGTGAGTGTATAACTTCAGTGTACGTTATTTACCTGATTCACCATTTGCCTCTGCTTGACAGATGACCGTCTGAAAGCATGATATAGCAAAACAAAGAGAAGAATTTTTGGCCCGTACGGGGATCGAACCCGCGACCTTGGCGTTATTAGCACCACGCTCTAACCAACTGAGCTAACCGGCCCACAGTTGAAAGCGGAACCCTTCAGGCATGACGGATGAATGTCCACCAGGTGTAATTGTTTTATTCTGTTTTTTTCCACATCCGAAGCCAAGCGCAGAAGGCACAACAACAGCACGGGGATGGCATGATTGCTTCCTGTGCTCGCAATTGTCTTAACAAGGCCTAACACAAAATATAGATTGTTCCCATCTACTAATGAGGTGTGATGACAGGCTTGCCCATAGTGTCAGACAAAAGACAAGAACTAAAGGCATATTTCTGCCTGGTTTCGAACCAGGAACCTTTCGCGTGTAAGGCGAATGTGATGACCACTACACTACAGAAACCACAATTTTCCACCAAGCGTGCATGTGTCCCGCAGTGGAAATGACAGAGTTTGGTCATCTTTCCCAGGGGAAAATTTGCACTGAGGGTCTTTCAGCAAAACAATGGTGTGCTTGTTTGTGGCGTTGGTGGTATAGTGGTGAGCATAGCTGCCTTCCAAGCAGTTGACCCGGGTTCGATTCCCGGCCAACGCATTGCATTTAGCACGTCGCACCTTGCTGCTCCAAAACCTTTTCAGGTTTTTCGGCCGTAGGTTCAGAAAAAACATATTCTCTCCCCGTCGGGGAATCGAACCCCGGTCTTCCGCGTGACAGGCGGAGATACTGTCCACTATACTAACGAGGAAGCTGTGTGCAGCTGAATCTCTGCAACATGCAACAGGTAATACTGGCCCCTTCTCAATCTTCACAGAAGGTGTGTGTGTTCTTGTGCCTTTTTCATTAGGGAATGCATGGTGAGTGAGCTTGTCAGTGATGTGAAGTCCCAGAAACCTGAAACTGTGCATAGTTCTCCCTGTGCTACTGCTGAAGTGAGTCACCTCTGATCAACATGCTTCAGCCTTCTAAATGTTATGCTGTTGTCATGAGAGGCTAACAGCTCCTGTTTCTTCAAGGGGAATTAGCTCAAATGGTAGAGCGCTCGCTTAGCATGCGAGAGGTAGCGGGATCGATGCCGGCATTCTCCAACGAAGGTTTTGACTGTGTGAATGCCACTGAGAACAGCTTTAAAAACTATAAGTTTGAGTGTATAACTTCAGTGTACGTTATTTACCTGATTCACCATTTGCCTCTGCTTGACAGATGACCGTCTGAAAGCATGATATAGCAAAACAAAGAGAAGAACTTTTGGCCCGTACGGGGATCGAACCCGCGACCTTGGCGTTATTAGCACCATGCTCTAACCAACTGAGCTAACCGGCCCACAGTTGAAAGCTGAACCCTTCAGGCATGACGGATGAATGTCCACCAGGTGTAATTGTTTTATTCTGTTTTTTTCCACATCCGAAGCCAAGCGCAGAAGGCACAACAACAGCACGGGGATGGCATGATTGCTTCCTGTGCTCGCAATTGTCTTAATAAGGCCTAACACAAAATATAGATTGTTCCCATCTACTAATGAGGTGTGATGACAGGCTTGCCCATAGTGTCAGACAAAAGACAAGAACTAAAGGCATGTTTCTGCCTGGTTTCGAACCAGGGACCTTTCGCGTGTAAGGCGAACGTGATGACCACTACACTACAGAAACCACAATTTTCCACCAAGCGTGCATGTGTCCCGCAGTGGAAATTACAGAGTTTGGTCATCTTTCCCAGGGGAAAATTTACACTGAGGGTCTTTCAGCAAAACAATGGTGTGCTTGTTTGTGGCGTTGGTGGTATAGTGGTGAGCATAGCTGCCTTCCAAGCAGTTGACCCGGGTTCGATTCCCGGCCAACGCATTGCCTTTAGCGCGTCGTACCTCGCTGCTCCAAAATCTTTTCAGGTTTTTCGGCCGTAGGTTCAGAAAAAACATACTCTCTCCCCGTCGGGGAATCGAACCCCGGTCTTCCGCGTGACAGGCGGAGATACTGTCCACTATACTAACGAGGAAGCTGTGTGCAGCTGAATCTCTACAACATGCAACAGGTAATACTGGCCCCTTCTCAATCTTCACAGAAGGTGTGTGTGTTCTTGTGCCTTTTTCATTAGGGAATGCATGGTGAGTGAGCTTGTCAGTGATGTGAAGTCCCAGAAACCCGAAACTGTGCATAGTTCTCCCTGTGCTACTGCTGAAGTGAGTCACCTCTGATCAACATGCTTCAGCCTTCTAAATGTTATGCTGTTGTCATGAGAGGCTAACAGCTCCTGTTTCTTCAAGGGGAATTAGCTCAAATGGTAGAGCGCTCGCTTAGCATGCGAGAGGTAGCGGGATTGATGCCCGCATTCTCCAACGAAGGTTTTGACTGTGTGAATGCCACTGAGAACAGCTTTAAAAACTATAAGTTTGAGTGTATAACTTCAGTGTACGTTATTTACCTGATTCACCATTTGCCTCTGCTTGACAGATGACCGTCTGAAAGCATGATATAGCAAAACAAAGAGAAGAACTTTTGGCCCGTACGGGGATCGAACCCGCGACCTTGGCGTTATTAGCACCACGCTCTAACCAACTGAGCTAACCGGCCCACAGTTGATAGCAGAACCCTTCAGGCATGACGGATGAATGTCCACAAGGTGTAATTGTTTTATTCTGTTTTTTTCCACATCCGAAGCCAAGCGCAGAAGGCACAACAACAGCACGGGGATGGCATGATTGCTTCCTGTGCTCGCAATTGTCTTAATAAGGCCTAACACAAAATATGGATTGTTCCCATCTACTAATGAGGTGTGATGACAGGCTTGCCCATAGTGTCAGACAAAAGACAAGAACTAAAGGCATGTTTCTGCCTGGTTTCGAACCAGGGACCTTTCGCGTGTAAGGCGAATGTGATGACCACTACACTACAGAAACCACAATTTTCCACCAAGCGTGCATGTGTCCCGCAGTGGAAATGACAGAGTTTGGTCATCTTTCCCAGGGGAAAATTTGCACTGAGGGTCTTTCAGCAAAACAATGGTGTGCTTGTTTGTGGCGTTGGTGGTATAGTGGTGAGCATAGCTGCCTTCCAAGCAGTTGACCCGGGTTCGATTCCCGGCCAACGCATTGCATTTAGCACGTCGCACCTTGCTGCTCCAAAACCTATTCAGGTTTTTCGGCCGTAGGTTCAGAAAAAACATATTCTCTCCCCGTCGGGGAATCGAACCCCGGTCTTCCGCGTGACAGGCGGAGATACTGTCCACTATACTAACGAGGAAGCTGTGTGCAGCTGAATCTCTGCAACATGCAACAGGTAATACTGGCCCCTTCTCAATCTTCACAGAAGGTGTGTGTGTTCTTGTGCCTTTTTCATTAGGGAATGCATGGTGAGTGAGCTTGTCAGTGATGTGAAGTCCCAGAAACCTGAAACTGTGCATAGTTCTCCCTGTGCTACTGCTGAAGTGAGTCACCTCTGATCAACATGCTTCAGCCTTCTAAATGTTATGCTGTTGTCATGAGAGGCTAACAGCTCCTGTTTCTTCAAGGGGAATTAGCTCAAATGGTAGAGCGCTCGCTTAGCATGCGAGAGGTAGCGGGATCGATGCCCGCATTCTCCAACGAAGGTTTTGACTGTGTGAATGCCACTGAGAACAGCTTTAAAAACTATAAGTTTGAGTGTATAACTTCAGTGTACGTTATTTACCTGATTCACCATTTGCCTCTGCTTGACAGATGACCGTCTGAAAGCATGATATAGCAAAACAAAGAGAAGAACTTTTGGCCCGTACGGGGATCGAACCCGCGACCTTGGCGTTATTAGCACCACGCTCTAACCAACTGAGCTAACCGGCCCACAGTTGAAAGCTGAACCAGGTGTAATTGTTTTATTCTGTTTTTTTCCACATCCGAAGCCAAGCGCAGAAGGCACAACAACAGCACGGGGATGGCATGATTGCTTCCTGTGCTCGCAATTGTCTTAATAAGGCCTAACACAAAATATAGATTGTTCCCATCTACTAATGAGGTGTGATGACAGGCTTGCCCATAGTGTCAGACAAAAGACAAGAACTAAAGACATGTTTCTGCCTGGTTTCGAACCAGGGACCTTTCGCGTGTAAGGCGAACGTGATGACCACTACACTACAGAAACCACAATTTTCCACCAAGCGTGCATGTGTCCCGCAGTGGAAATGACAGAGTTTGGTCATCTTTCCCAGGGGAAAATTTGCACTGAGGGTCTTTCAGCAAAACAATGGTGTGCTTGTTTGTGGCGTTGGTGGTATAGTGGTGAGCATAGCTGCCTTCCAAGCAGTTGACCCGGGTTCGATTCCCGGCCAACGCATTGCCTTTAGCGCGTCGCACCTCGCTGCTCCAAATCCTTTTCAGGTTTTTCGGCCGTAGGTTCAGAAAAAACATACTCTCTCCCCGTCGGGGAATCGAACCCCGGTCTTCCGCGTGACAGGCGGAGATACTGTCCACTATACTAACGAGGAAGCTGTGTGCAGCTGAATCTCTGCAACATGCAACAGGTAATACTGGCCCCTTCTCAATCTTCACAGAAGGTGTGTGTGTTCTTGTGCCTTTTTCATTAGGGAATGCATGGTGAGTGAGCTTGTCAGTGATGTGAAGTCCCAGAAACCTGAAACTGTGCATAGTTCTCCCTGTGCTACTGCTGAAGTGAGTCACCTCTGAGCAACATGCTTCAGCCTTCTAAATGTTATGCTGTTGTCATGAGAGGCTAACAGCTCCTGTTTCTTTAAGGGGAATTAGCTCAAATGGTAGAGCGCTCGCTTAGCATGCGAGAGGTAGCGGGATCGATGCCCGCATTCTCCAATGAAGGTTTTGACTGTGTGAATGCCACTGAGAACAGCTTTAAAAACTATAAGTTTGAGTGTATAACTTCAGTGTACGTTATTTACCTGATTCACCATTTGCCTCTGCTTGACAGATGACCGTCTGAAAGCATGATATAGCAAAACAAAGAGAAGAATTTTTGGCCCGTACGGGGATCGAACCCGCGACCTTGGCGTTATTAGCACCACGCTCTAACCAACTGAGCTAACCGGCCCACAGTTGAAAGCTGAACCCTTCAGGCATGACGGATGAATGTCCACAAGGTGTAATTGTTTTATTCTGTTTTTTTCCACATCCGAAGCCAAGCGCAGAAGGCACAACAACAGCACGGGGATGGCATGATTGCTTCCTGTGCTCGCAATTGTCTTAATAAGGCCTAACACAAAATATAGATTGTTCCCATCTACTAATGAGGTGTGATGACAGGCTTGCCCATAGTGTCAGACAAAAGACAAGAACTAAAGGCATGTTTCTGCCTGGTTTCGAACCAGGGACCTTTCGCGTGTAAGGCAAACGTGATGACCACTACACTACAGAAACCACAATTTTCCACCAAGCGTGCATGTGTCCCGCAGTGGAAATTACAGAGTTTGGTCATCTTTCCCAGGGGAAAATTTACACTGAGGGTCTTTCAGCAAAACAATGGTGTGCTTGTTTGTGGCGTTGGTGGTATAGTGGTGAGCATAGCTGCCTTCCAAGCAGTTAACCCGGGTTCGATTCCCGGCCAACGCGTTGCCTTTAGCGCGTCGTACCTCGCTGCTCCAAAATCTTTTCAGGTTTTTCGGCCGTAGGTTCAGAAAAAACATACTCTCTCCCCGTCGGGGAATCGAACCCCGGTCTTCCGCGTGACAGGCGGAGATACTGTCCACTATACTAACGAGGAAGCTGTGTGCAGCTGAATCTCTACAACATGCAACAGGTAATACTGGCCCCTTCTCAATCTTCACAGAAGGTGTGTGTGTTCTTGTGCCTTTTTCATTAGGGAATGCATGGTGAGTGAGCTTGTCAGTGATGTGAAGTCCCAGAAACCCGAAACTGTGCATAGTTCTCCCTGTGCTACTGCTGAAGTGAGTCACCTCTGATCAACATGCTTCAGCCTTCTAAATGTTATGCTGTTGTCATGAGAGGCTAACAGCTCCTGTTTCTTCAAGGGGAATTAGCTCAAATGGTAGAGCGCTCGCTTAGCATGCGAGAGGTAGCGGGATCGATGCCCGCATTCTCCAAAGAAGGTTTTGACTGTGTGAATGCCACTGAGAACAGCTTTAAAAACTATAAGTTTGAGTGTATAACTTCAGTGTACGTTATTTACCTGATTCACCATTTGCCTCTGCTTGACAGATGACCGTCTGAAAGCATGATATAGCAAAACAAAGAGAAGAACTTTTGGCCCGTACGGGGATCGAACCCGCGACCTTGGCGTTATTAGCACCACGCTCTAACCAACTGAGCTAACCGGCCCACAGTTGATAGCAGAACCCTTCAGGCATGACGGATGAATGTCCACAAGGTGTAATTGTTTTATTCTGTTTTTTTCCACATCCGAAGCCAAGCGCAGAAGGCACAACAACAGCACGGGGATGGCATGATTGCTTCCTGTGCTAGCAATTGTCTTAATAAGGCCTAACACAAAATATAGATTGTTCCCATCTACTAATGAGGTGTGATGACAGGCTTGCCCATAGTGTCAGACAAAAGACAAGAACTAAAGGCATGTTTCTGCCTGGTTTCGAACCAGGGACCTTTCGCGTGTAAGGCGAACGTGATGACCACTACACTACAGAAACCACAATTTTCCACCAAGCGTGCATGTGTCCCGCAGTGGAAATGACAGAGTTTGGTCATCTTTCCCAGGGGAAAATTTGCACTGAGGGTCTTTCAGCAAAACAATGGTGTGCTTGTTTGTGGCGTTGGTGGTATAGTGGTGAGCATAGTTGCCTTCCAAGCAGTTGACCCGGGTTCGATTCCCGGCCAACGCTTTGCCTTTAGCGCGTCGCACCTCGCTGCTCCAAAACCTTTTCAGGTTTTTCGGCCGTAGGTTCAGAAAAAACATACTCTCTCCCCGTCGGGGAATCGAACCCCGGTCTTCCGCGTGACAGGCGGAGATACTGTCCACTATACTAACGAGGAAGCTGTGTGCAGCTGAATCTCTGCAACATGCAACAGGTAATACTGGCCCCTTCTCAATCTTCACAGAAGGTGTGTGTGTTCTTGTGCCTTTTTCATTAGGGAATGCATGGTGAGTGAGCTTGTCAGTGATGTGAAGTCCCAGAAACCTGAAACTGTGCATAGTTCTCCCTGTGCTACTGCTGAAGTGAGTCACCTCTGAGCAACATGCTTCAGCCTTCTATGTGTTATGCTGTTGTCATGAGAGGCTAACAGCTCCTGTTTCTTTAAGGGGAATTAGCTCAAATGGTAGAGCGCTCGCTTAGCATGCGAGAGGTAGCGGGATCGATGCCCGCATTCTCCAATGAAGGTTTTGACTGTGTGAATGCCACTGAGAACAGCTTTAAAAACTATAAGTTTGAGTGTATAACTTCAGTGTACGTTATTTACCTGATTCACCATTTGCCTCTGCTTGACAGATGACCGTCTGAAAGCATGATATAGCAAAACAAAGAGAAGAATTTTTGGCCCGTACGGGGATCGAACCCGCGACCTTGGCGTTATTAGCACCACGCTCTAACCAACTGAGCTAACCGGCCCACAGTTGATAGCAGAACCCTTCAGGCATGACGGATGAATGTCCACCAGGTGTAATTGTTTTATTCTGTTTTTTTCCACATCCGAAGCCAAGCGCAGAAGGCACAACAACAACACGGGGATGGCATGATTGCTTCCTGTGCTCGCAATTGTCTTAATAAGGCCTAACACAAAATATAGATTGTTCCCATCTACTAATGAGGTGTGATGACAGGCTTGCCCATAGTGTCAGACAAAAGACAAGAACTAAAGGCATGTTTCTGCCTGGTTTCGAACCAGGGACCTTTCGCGTGTAAGGCGAACGTGATGACCACTACACTACAGAAACCACAATTTTCCACCAAGCGTGCATGTGTCCCGCAGTGGAAATGACAGAGTTTTGTCATCTTTCCCAGGGGAAAATTTGCACTGAGGGTCTTTCAGCAAAACAATGGTGTGCTTGTTTGTGGCGTTGGTGGTATAGTGGTGAGCATAGCTGCCTTCCAAGCAGTTGACCCGGGTTCGATTCCCGGCCAACGCATTGTCTTTAGCACGTCGCACCTTGCTGCTCCAAAACCCTTTCAGGTTTTTCGGCCGTAGGTTCAGAAAAAACATATTCTCTCCCCGTCGGGGAATCGAACCCCGGTCTTCCGCGTGACAGGCGGAGATACTGTCCACTATACTAACGAGGAAGCTGTGTGCAGCTGAATCTCTGCAACATGCAACAGGTCATACTGGCCCCTTCTCAATCTTCACAGAAGGTGTGTGTGTTCTTGTGCCTTTTTCATTAGGGAATGCATGGTGAGTGAGCTTGTCAGTGATGTGAAGTCCCAGAAACCTGAAACTGTGCATAGTTCTCCCTGTGCTACTGCTGAAGTGAGTCACCTCTGATCAACATGCTTCAGCCTTCTAAATGTTATGCTGTTGTCATGAGAGGCTAACAGCTCCTGTTTCTTCAAGGGGAATTAGCTCAAATGGTAGAGCGCTCGCTTAGCATGCGAGAGGTAGCGGGATCGATGCCCGCATTCTCCAACGAAGGTTTTGACTGTGTGAATGCCACTGAGAACAGCTTTAAAAACTATAAGTGTGAGTGTATAACTTCAGTGTACGTTATTTACCTGATTCACCATTTGCCTCTGCTTGACAGATGACCGTCTGAAAGCATGATATAGCAAAACAAAGAGAAGAATTTTTGGCCCGTACGGGGATCGAACCCGAGACCTTGGCGTTATTAGCACCACGCTCTAACCAACTGAGCTAACCGGCCCACAGTTGAAAGCGGAACCCTTCAGGCATGACGGATGAATGTCCACCAGGTGTAATTGTTTTATTCTGTTTTTTTCCACATCCGAAGCCAAGCGCAGAAGGCACAACAGCACGGGGATGGCATGATTGCTTCCTGTGCTCGCAATTGTCTTAACAAGGCCTAACACAAAATATAGATTGTTCCCATCTACTAATGAGGTGTGATGACAGGCTTGCCCATAGTGTCAGACAAAAGACAAGAACTAAAGGCATGTTTCTGCCTGGTTTCGAACCAGGGACCTTTCGCGTGTAAGGCGAATGTGATGACCACTACACTACAGAAACCACAATTTTCCACCAAGCGTGCATGTGTCCCGCAGTGGAAATGACAGAGTTTGGTCATCTTTCCCAGGGGAAAATTTGCACTGAGGGTCTTTCAGCAAAACAATGGTGTGCTTGTTTGTGGCGTTGGTGGTATAGTGGTGAGCATAGCTGCCTTCCAAGCAGTTGACCCGGGTTCGATTCCCGGCCAACGCATTGCCTTTAGCGCGTCGTACCTCGCTGCTCCAAAATCTTTTCAGGTTTTTCGGCCGTAGGTTCAGACAAAACATACTCTCTCCCCGTCGGGGAATCGAACCCCGGTCTTCCGCGTGACAGGCGGAGATACTGTCCACTATACTAACGAGGAAGCTGTGTGCAGCTGAATCTCTGCAACATGCAACAGGTAATACTGGCCCCTTCTCAATCTTCACAGAAGGTGTGTGTGTTCTTGTGCCTTTTTCATTAGGGAATGCATGGTGAGTGAGCTTGTCAGTGATGTGAAGTCCCAGAAACCTGAAACTGTGCATAGTTCTCCCTGTGCTACTGCTGAAGTGAGTCACCTCTGATCAACATGCTTCAGCCTTCTAAATGTTATGCTGTTGTCATGAGAGGCTAACAGCTCCTGTTTCTTCAAGGGGAATTAGCTCAAATGGTAGAGCGCTCGCTTAGCATGCGAGAGGTAGCGGGATCGATGCCCGCATTCTCCAACGAAGGTTTTGACTGTGTGAATGCCACTGAGAACAGCTTTAAAAACTATAAGTTTGAGTGTATAACTTCAGTGTACGTTATTTACCTGATTCACCATTTGCCTCTGCTTGACAGATGACAGTCTGAAAGCATGATATAGCAAAACAAAGAGAAGAACTTTTGGCCCGTACGGGGATCGAACCCGCGACCTTGGCGTTATTAGCACCACGCTCTAACCAACTGAGCTAACCGGCCCACAGTTGATAGCGGAACCCTTCAGGCATGACGGATGAATGTCCACAAGGTGTAATTGTTTTATTCTGTTTTTTTCCACATCCGAAGCCAAGCGCAGAAGGCACAACAACAACACGGGGATGGCATGATTGCTTCCTGTGCTCGCAATTGTCTTAATAAGGCCTAACACAAAATATAGATTGTTCCCATCTACTAATGAGGTGTGATGACAGGCTTGCCCATAGTGTCAGACAAAAGACAAGAACTAAAGGCATGTTTCTGCCTGGTTTCGAACCAGGGACCTTTCGCGTGTAAGGCGAACGTGATGACCACTACACTACAGAAACCACAATTTTCCACCAAGCGTGCATGTGTCCCGCAGTGGAAATGACAGAGTTTTGTCATCTTTCCCAGGGGAAAATTTGCACTGAGGGTCTTTCAGCAAAACAATGGTGTGCTTGTTTGTGGCGTTGGTGGTATAGTGGTGAGCATAGCTGCCTTCCAAGCAGTTGACCCGGGTTCGATTCCCGGCCAACGCATTGTCTTTAGCACGTCGCACCTTGCTGCTCCAAAACCCTTTCAGGTTTTTCGGCCGTAGGTTCAGAAAAAACATATTCTCTCCCCGTCGGGGAATCGAACCCCGGTCTTCCGCGTGACAGGCGGAGATACTGTCCACTATACTAACAAGGAAGCTGTGTGCAGCTGAATCTCTGCAACATGCAACAGGTCATACTGGCCCCTTCTCAATCTTCACAGAAGGTGTGTGTGTTCTTGTGCCTTTTTCATTAGGGAATGCATGGTGAGTGAGCTTGTCAGTGATGTGAAGTCCCAGAAACCTGAAACTGTGCATAGTTCTCCCTGTGCTACTGCTGAAGTGAGTCACCTCTGATCAACATGCTTCAGCCTTCTAAATGTTATGCTGTTGTCATGAGAGGCTAACAGCTCCTGTTTCTTCAAGGGGAATTAGCTCAAATGGTAGAGCGCTCGCTTAGCATGCGAGAGGTAGCGGGATCGATGCCCGCATTCTCCAACGAAGGTTTTGACTGTGTGAATGCCACTGAGAACAGCTTTAAAAACTATAAGTTTGAGTGTATAACTTCAGTGTACGTTATTTACCTGATTCACCATTTGCCTCTGCTTGACAGATGACCGTCTGAAAGCATGATATAGCAAAACAAAGAGAAGAATTTTTGGCCCGTACGGGGATCGAACCCGCGACCTTGGCGTTATTAGCACCACGCTCTAACCAACTGAGCTAACCGGCCCACAGTTGAAAGCGGAACCCTTCAGGCATGACGGATGAATGTCCACCAGGTGTAATTGTTTTATTCTGTTTTTTTCCACATCCGAAGCCAAGCGCAGAAGGCACAACAACAGCACGGGGATGGCATGATTGCTTCCTGTGCTCGCAATTGTCTTAACAAGGCCTAACACAAAATATAGATTGTTCCCATCTACTAATGAGGTGTGATGACAGGCTTGCCCATAGTGTCAGACAAAAGACAAGAACTAAAGGCATGTTTCTGCCTGGTTTCGAACCAGGAACCTTTCGCGTGTAAGGCGAATGTGATGACCACTACACTACAGAAACCACAATTTTCCACCAAGCGTGCATGTGTCCCGCAGTGGAAATGACAGAGTTTGGTCATCTTTCCCAGGGGAAAATTTGCACTGAGGGTCTTTCAGCAAAACAATGGTGTGCTTGTTTGTGGCGTTGGTGGTATAGTGGTGAGCATAGCTGCCTTCCAAGCAGTTGACCCGGGTTCGATTCCCGGCCAACGCATTGCATTTAGCACGTCGCACCTTGCTGCTCCAAAACCTTTTCAGGTTTTTCGGCCGTAGGTTCAGAAAAAACATATTCTCTCCCCGTCGGGGAATCGAACCCCGGTCTTCCGCGTGACAGGCGGAGATACTGTCCACTATACTAACGAGGAAGCTGTGTGCAGCTGAATCTCTGCAACATGCAACAGGTAATACTGGCCCCTTCTCAATCTTCACAGAAGGTGTGTGTGTTCTTGTGCCTTTTTCATTAGGGAATGCATGGTGAGTGAGCTTGTCAGTGATGTGAAGTCCCAGAAACCTGAAACTGTGCATAGTTCTCCCTGTGCTACTGCTGAAGTGAGTCACCTCTGATCAACATGCTTCAGCCTTCTAAATGTTATGCTGTTGTCATGAGAGGCTAACAGCTCCTGTTTCTTCAAGGGGAATTAGCTCAAATGGTAGAGCGCTCGCTTAGCATGCGAGAGGTAGCGGGATCGATGCCCGCATTCTCCAACGAAGGTTTTGACTGTGTGAATGCCACTGAGAACAGCTTTAAAAACTATAAGTTTGAGTGTATAACTTCAGTGTACGTTATTTACCTGATTCACCATTTGCCTCTGCTTGACAGATGACCGTCTGAAAGCATGATATAGCAAAACAAAGAGAAGAACTTTTGGCCCGTACGGGGATCGAACCCGCGACCTTGGCGTTATTAGCACCACGCTCTAACCAACTGAGCTAACCGGCCCACAGTTGAAAGCTGAACCAGGTGTAATTGTTTTATTCTGTTTTTTTCCACATCCGAAGCCAAGCGCAGAAGGCACAACAACAGCACGGGGATGGCATGATTGCTTCCTGTGCTCGCAATTGTCTTAATAAGGCCTAACACAAAATATAGATTGTTCCCATCTACTAATGAGGTGTGATGACAGGCTTGCCCATAGTGTCAGACAAAAGACAAGAACTAAAGGCATGTTTCTGCCTGGTTTCGAACCAGGGACCTTTCGCGTGTAAGGCGAACGTGATGACCACTACACTACAGAAACCACAATTTTCCACCAAGCGTGCATGTGTCCCGCAGTGGAAATGACAGAGTTTGGTCATCTTTCCCAGGGGAAAATTTACACTGAGGGTCTTTCAGCAAAACAATGGTGTGCTTGTTTGTGGCGTTGGTGGTATAGTGGTGAGCATAGCTGCCTTCCAAGCAGTTGACCCGGGTTCGATTCCCGGCCAACGCATTGCCTTTAGCGCGTCGTACCTCGCTGCTCCAAAATCTTTTCAGGTTTTTCGGCCGTAGGTTCAGAAAAAACATATTCTCTCCCCGTCGGGGAATCGAACCCCGGTCTTCCGCGTGACAGGCGGAGATACTGTCCACTATACTAACGAGGAAGCTGTGTGCAGCTGAATCTCTGCAACATGCAACAGGTAATACTGGCCCCTTCTCAATCTTCACAGAAGGTGTGTGTGTTCTTGTGCCTTTTTCATTAGGGAATGCATGGTGAGTGAGCTTGTCAGTGATGTGAAGTCCCAGAAACCTGAAACTGTGCATAGTTCTCCCTGTGCTACTGCTGAAGTGAGTCACCTCTGATCAACATGCTTCAGCCTTCTAAATGTTATGCTGTTGTCATGAGAGGCTAACAGCTCCTGTTTCTTCAAGGGGAATTAGCTCAAATGGTAGAGCGCTCGCTTAGCATGCGAGAGGTAGCGGGATCGATGCCCGCATTCTCCAACGAAGGTTTTGACTGTGTGAATGCCACTGAGAACAGCTTTAAAAACTATAAGTTTGAGTGTATAACTTCAGTGTACGTTATTTACCTGATTCACCATTTGCCTCTGCTTGACAGATGACCGTCTGAAAGCATGATATAGCAAAACAAAGAGAAGAACTTTTGGCCCGTACGGGGATCGAACCCGCGACCTTGGCGTTATTAGCACCACGCTCTAACCAACTGAGCTAACCGGCCCACAGTTGAAAGCTGAACCAGGTGTAATTGTTTTATTCTGTTTTTTTCCACATCCGAAGCCAAGCGCAGAAGGCACAACAACAGCACGGGGATGGCATGATTGCTTCCTGTGCTCGCAATTGTCTTAATAAGGCCTAACACAAAATATAGATTGTTCCCATCTACTAATGAGGTGTGATGACAGGCTTGCCCATAGTGTCAGACAAAAGACAAGAACTAAAGGCATGTTTCTGCCTGGTTTCGAACCAGGGACCTTTCGCGTGTAAGGCGAACGTGATGACCACTACACTACAGAAACCACAATTTTCCACCAAGCGTGCATGTGTCCCGCAGTGGAAATGACAGAGTTTGGTCATCTTTCCCAGGGGAAAATTTACACTGAGGGTCTTTCAGCAAAACAATGGTGTGCTTGTTTGTGGCGTTGGTGGTATAGTGGTGAGCATAGCTGCCTTCCAAGCAGTTGACCCGGGTTCGATTCCCGGCCAACGCATTGCCTTTAGCGCGTCGTACCTCGCTGCTCCAAAATCTTTTCAGGTTTTTCGGCCGTAGGTTCAGAAAAAACATACTCTCTCCCCGTCGGGGAATCGAACCCCGGTCTTCCGCGTGACAGGCGGAGATACTGTCCACTATACTAACGAGGAAGCTGTGTGCAGCTGAATCTCTACAACATGCAACAGGTAATACTGGCCCCTTCTCAATCTTCACAGAAGTTGTGTGTGTTCTTGTGCCTTTTTCATTAGGGAATGCATGGTGAGTGAGCTTGTCAGTGATGTGAAGTCCCAGAAACCCGAAACTGTGCATAGTTCTCCCTGTGCTACTGCTGAAGTGAGTCACCTCTGATCAACATGCTTCAGCCTTCTAAATGTTATGCTGTTGTCATGAGAGGCTAACAGCTCCTGTTTCTTCAAGGGGAATTAGCTCAAATGGTAGAGCGCTCGCTTAGCATGCGAGAGGTAGCGGGATCGATGCCCGCATTCTCCAACGAAGGTTTTGACTGTGTGAATGCCACTGAGAACAGCTTTAAAAACTATAAGTTTGAGTGTATAACTTCAGTGTACGTTATTTACCTGATTCACCATTTGCCTCTGCTTGACAGATGACCGTCTGAAAGCATGATATAGCAAAACAAAGAGAAGAACTTTTGGCCCGTACGGGGATCGAACCCGCGACCTTGGCGTTATTAGCACCACGCTCTAACCAACTGAGCTAACCGGCCCACAGTTGATAGCAGAACCCTTCAGGCATGACGGATGAATGTCCACAAGGTGTAATTGTTTTATTCTGTTTTTTTCCACATCCGAAGCCAAGCGCAGAAGGCACAACAACAGCACGGGGATGGCATGATTGCTTCCTGTGCTCGCAATTGTCTTAATAAGGCCTAACACAAAATATAGATTGTTCCCATCTACTAATGAGGTGTGATGACAGGCTTGCCCATAGTGTCAGACAAAAGACAAGAACTAAAGGCATGTTTCTGCCTGGTTTCGAACCAGGGACCTTTCGCGTGTAAGGCGAACGTGATGACCACTACACTACAGAAACCACAATTTTCCACCAAGCGTGCATGTGTCCCGCAGTGGAAATGACAGAGTTTGGTCATCTTTCCCAGGGGAAAATTTGCACTGAGGGTCTTTCAGCAAAACAATGGTGTGCTTGTTTGTGGCGTTGGTGGTATAGTGGTGAGCATAGCTGCCTTGCAAGCAGTTGACCCGGGTTCGATTCCCGGCCAACGCATTGCCTTTAGCGCGTCGCACCTCGCTGCTCCAAAACCTTTTCAGGTTTTTCGGCCGTAGGTTCAGAAAAAACATACTCTCTCCCCGTCGGGGAATCGAACCCCGGTCTTCTGCGTGACAGGCGGAGATACTGTCCACTATACTAACGAGGAAGCTGTGTGCAGCTGAATCTCTGCAACATGCAACAGGTAATACTGGCCCCTTCTCAATCTTCACAGAAGGTGTGTGTGTTCTTGTGCCTTTTTCATTAGGGAATGCATGGTGAGTGAGCTTGTCAGTGATGTGAAGTCCCAGAAACCTGAAACTGTGCATAGTTCTCCCTGTGCTACTGCTGAAGTGAGTCACCTCTGAGCAACATGCTTCAGCCTTCTAAATGTTATGCTGTTGTCATGAGAGGCTAACAGCTCCTGTTTCTTTAAGGGGAATTAGCTCAAATGGTAGAGCGCTCGCTTAGCATGCGAGAGGTAGCGGGATCGATGCCCGCATTCTCCAATGAAGGTTTTGACTGTGTGAATGCCACTGAGAACAGCTTTAAAAACTATAAGTTTGAGTGTATAACTTCAGTGTACGTTATTTACCTGATTCACCATTTGCCTCTGCTTGACAGATGACCGTCTGAAAGCATGATATAGCAAAACAAAGAGAAGAATTTTTGGCCCGTACGGGGATCGAACCCGCGACCTTGGCGTTATTAGCACCACGCTCTAACCAACTGAGCTAACCGGCCCACAGTTGAAAGCTGAACCCTTCAGGCATGACGGATGAATGTCCACAAGGTGTAATTGTTTTATTCTGTTTTTTTCCACATCCGAAGCCAAGCGCAGAAGGCACAACAACAGCACGGGGATGGCATGATTGCTTCCTGTGCTCGCAATTGTCTTAATAAGGCCTAACACAAAATATAGATTGTTCCCATCTACTAATGAGGTGTGATGACAGGCTTGCCCATAGTGTCAGACAAAAGACAAGAACTAAAGGCATGTTTCTGCCTGGTTTCGAACCAGGGACCTTTCGCATGTAAGGCGAACGTGATGACCACTACACTACAGAAACCACAATTTTCCACCAAGCGTGCATGTGTCCCGCAGTGGAAATGACAGAGTTTGGTCATCTTTCCCAGGGGAAAATTTACACTGAGGGTCTTTCAGCAAAACAATGGTGTGCTTGTTTGTGGCGTTGGTGGTATAGTGGTGAGCATAGCTGCCTTCCAAGCAGTTGACCCGGGTTCGATTCCCGGCCAACGCGTTGCCTTTAGCGCGTCGTACCTCGCTGCTCCAAAATCTTTTCAGGTTTTTCGGCCGTAGGTTCAGAAAAAACATACTCTCTCCCCGTCGGGGAATCGAACCCCGGTCTTCCGCGTGACAGGCGGAGATACTGTCCACTATACTAACGAGGAAGCTGTGTGCAGCTGAATCTCTACAACATGCAACAGGTAATACTGGCCCCTTCTCAATCTTCACAGAAGGTGTGTGTGTTCTTGTGCCTTTTTCATTAGGGAATGCATGGTGAGTGAGCTTGTCAGTGATGTGAAGTCCCAGAAACCCGAAACTGTGCATAGTTCTCCCTGTGCTACTGCTGAAGTGAGTCACCTCTGATCAACATGCTTCAGCCTTCTAAATGTTATGCTGTTGTCATGAGAGGCTAACAGCTCCTGTTTCTTCAAGGGGAATTAGCTCAAATGGTAGAGCGCTCGCTTAGCATGCGAGAGGTAGCGGGATCGATGCCCGCATTCTCCAACGAAGGTTTTGACTGTGTGAATGCCACTGAGAACAGCTTTAAAAACTATAAGTTTGAGTGTATAACTTCAGTGTACGTTATTTACCTGATTCACCATTTGCCTCTGCTTGACAGATGACCGTCTGAAAGCATGATATAGCAAAACAAAGAGAAGAACTTTTGGCCCGTACGGGGATCGAACCCGCGACCTTGGCGTTATTAGCACCACGCTCTAACCAACTGAGCTAACCGGCCCACAGTTGATAGCAGAACCCTTCAGGCATGACGGATGAATGTCCACAAGGTGTAATTGTTTTATTCTGTTTTTTTCCACATCCGAAGCCAAGCGCAGAAGGCACAACAACAGCACGGGGATGGCATGATTGCTTCCTGTGCTAGCAATTGTCTTAATAAGGCCTAACACAAAATATAGATTGTTCCCATCTACTAATGAGGTGTGATGACAGGCTTGCCCATAGTGTCAGACAAAAGACAAGAACTAAAGGCATGTTTCTGCCTGGTTTCGAACCAGGGACCTTTCGCGTGTAAGGCGAACGTGATGACCACTACACTACAGAAACCACAATTTTCCACCAAGCGTGCATGTGTCCCGCAGTGGAAATGACAGAGTTTTGTCATCTTTCCCAGGGGAAAATTTGCACTGAGGGTCTTTCAGCAAAACAATGGTGTGCTTGTTTGTGGCGTTGGTGGTATAGTGGTGAGCATAGCTGCCTTCCAAGCAGTTGACCCGGGTTCGATTCCCGGCCAACGCATTGCCTTTAGCGCGTCGCACCTCGCTGCTCCAAAACCTTTTCAGGTTTTTCGGCCGTAGGTTCAGAAAAAACATACTCTCTCCCCGTCGGGGAATCGAACCCCGGTCTTCCGCGTGACAGGCGGAGATACTGTCCACTATACTAACGAGGAAGCTGTGTGCAGCTGAATCTCTGCAACATGCAACAGGTAATACTGGCCCCTTCTCAATCTTCACAGAATGTGTGTGTGTTCTTGTGCATTTTTCATTAGGGAATGCATGGTGAGTGAGCTTGTCAGTGATGTGAAGTCCCAGAAACCTGAAACTGTGCATAGTTCTCCCTGTGCTACTGCTGAAGTGAGTCACCTCTGATCAACATGCTTCAGCCTTCTAAATGTTATGCTGTTGTCATGAGAGGCTAACAGCTCCTGTTTCTTCAAGGGGAATTAGCTCAAATGGTAGAGCGCTCACTTAGCATGCGAGAGGTAGCGGGATCGATGCCCGCATTCTCCAACGAAGGTTTTGACTGTGTGAATGCCACTGAGAACAGCTTTAAAAACTATAAGTTTGAGTGTATAACTTCAGTGTACGTTATTTACCTGATTCACCATTTGCCTCTGCTTGACAGATGACCGTCTGAAAGCATGATATAGTAAAACAAAGAGAAGAACTTTTGGCCCGTACGGGGATCGAACCCGCGACCTTGGCGTTATTAGCACCACGCTCTAACCAACTGAGCTAACCGGCCCACAGTTGTTGGCGAAACCCTTCAGGCATGACGGATGAATGTCCACCAGGTGTAATTGTTTTATTCTGTTTTTTTCCACATCCGAAGCCAAGCGCAGAAGGCACAACAGCAGCACGGGGATGGCATGATTGCTTCCTGTGCTCGCAATTGTCTTAATAAGGCCTAACACAAAATATAGATTGTTCCCATCTACTAATGAGGTGTGATGACAGGCTTGCCCATAGTGTCAGACAAAAGATAAGAACTAAAGGCATGTTTCTGCCTGGTTTCGAACCAGGGACCTTTCGCGTGTAAGGCGAACGTGATGACCACTACACTACAGAAACCACAATTTTCCACCAAGCGTGCATGTGTCCCGCAGTGGAAATGACAGAGTTTGGTCATCTTTCCCAGGGGAAAATTTACACTGAGGGTCTTTCAGCAAAACAATGGTGTGCTTGTTTGTGGTGTTGGTGGTATAGTGGTGAGCATAGCTGCCTTCCAAGCAGTTGACCCGGGTTCGATTCCCGGCCAACGCATTGCCTTTAGCGCGTCGCACCTCGCTGCTCCAAAACCTTTTCAGGTTTTTCGGCCGTAGGTTCAGAAAAAACATACTCTCTCCCCGTCGGGGAATCGAACCCCGGTCTTCCGCGTGACAGGCGGAGATACTGTCCACTATACTAACGAGGAAGCTGTGTGCAGCTGAATCTCTACAACATGCAACAGGTAATACTGGCCCCTTCTCAATCTTCACAGAAGGTGTGTGTGTTCTTGTGCCTTTTTCATTAGGGAATGCATGGTGAGTGAGCTTGTCAGTGATGTGAAGTCCCAGAAACCTGAAACTGTGCATAGTTCTCCCTGTGCTACTGCTGAAGTGAGTCACCTCTGATCAACATGCTTCAGCCTTCTAAATGTTATGCTGTTGTCATGAGAGGCTAACAGCTCCTGTTTCTTCAAGGGGAATTAGCTCAAATGGTAGAGCGCTCGCTTAGCATGCGAGAGGTAGCGGGATCGATGCCCGCATTCTCCAACGAAGGTTTTGACTGTGTGAATGCCACTGAGAACAGCTTTAAAAACTATAAGTTTGAGTGTATAACTTCAGTGTACGTTATTTACCTGATTCACCATTTGCCTCTGCTTGACAGATGACCGTCTGAAAGCATGATATAGCAAAACAAAGAGAAGAACTTTTGGCCCGTACGGGGATCGAACCCGCGACCTTGGCGTTATTAGCACCACGCTCTAACCAACTGAGCTAACCGGCCCACAGTTGAAAGCGGAACCCTTCAGGCATGACGGATGAATGTCCACAAGGTGTAATTGTTTTATTCTGTTTTTTTCCACATCCGAAGCCAAGCGCAGAAGGCACAACAACAGCACGGGGATGGCATGATTGCTTCCTGTGCTCGCAATTGTCTTAATAAGGCCTAACACAAAATATAGATTGTTCCCATCTACTAATGAGGTGTGATGACAGGCTTGCCCATAGTGTCAGACAAAAGACAAGAACTAAAGGCATGTTTCTGCCTGGTTTCGAACCAGGGACCTTTCGCGTGTAAGGCGAACGTGATGACCACTACACTACAGAAACCACAATTTTCCACCAAGCGTGCATGTGTCCCGCAGTGGAAATGACAGAGTTTGGTCATCTTTCCCAGGGGAAAATTTACACTGAGGGTCTTTCAGCAAAACAATGGTGTGCTTGTTTGTGGCGTTGGTGGTATAGTGGTGAGCATAGCTGCCTTCCAAGCAGTTGACCCGGGTTCGATTCCCGGCCAACGCATTGCCTTTAGCGCGTCGCACCTCGCTGCTCCAAAATCTTTTCAGGTTTTTCGGCCGTAGGTTCAGAAAAAACATACTCTCTCCCCGTCGGGGAATCGAACCCCGGTCTTCCGCGTGACAGGCGGAGATACTGTCCACTATACTAACGAGGAAGCTGTGTGCAGCTGAATCTCTACAACATGCAACAGGTAATACTGGCCCCTTCTCAATCTTCACAGAAGGTGTGTGTGTTCTTGTGCCTTTTTCATTAGGGAATGCATGGTGAGTGAGCTTGTCAGTGATGTAAAGTCCCAGAAACCTGAAACTGTGCATAGTTCTCCCTGTGCTACTGCTGAAGTGAGTCACCTCTGATCAACATGCTTCAGCCTTCTAAATGTTATGCTGTTGTCATGAGAGGCTAACAGCTCCTGTTTCTTCAAGGGGAATTAGCTCAAATGGTAGAGCGCTCGCTTAGCATGCGAGAGGTAGCGGGATCGATGCCCGCATTCTCCAACGAAGGTTTTGACTGTGTGAATGCCACTGAGAACAGCTTTAAAAACTATAAGTTTGAGTGTATAACTTCAGTGTACGTTATTTACCTGATTCACCATTGCCTCTGCTTGACAGATGACCGTCTGAAAGCATGATATAGCAAAACAAAGAGAAGTACTTTTGGCCCGTACGGGGATCGAACCCGCGACCTTGGCGTTATTAGCACCACGCTCTAACCAACTGAGCTAACCGGCCCACAGTTGAAAGCGGAACCCTTCAGGCATGACGGATGAATGTCCTCAAGGTGTCGGGGAATCGAACCCCGGTCTTCCGTGTGACAGGCGGAGATACTGTCCACTATACTAACGAGGAAGCTGTGTGTAGCTGAATCTCTACAACATGCAACAGGTAATACTGGCCCCTTCTCAATCTTCACAGAAGGTGTGTGTGTTCTTGTGCCTTTTTCATTAGGGAATGCATGGTGAGTGAGCTTGTCAGTGATGTAAAGTCCCAGAAACCTGAAACTGTGCATAGTTCTCCCTGTGCTACTGCTGAAGTGAGTCACCTCTGATCAACATGCTTCAGCCTTCTAAATGTTATGCTGTTGTCATGAGAGGCTAACAGCTCCTGTTTCTTCAAGGGGAATTAGCTCAAATGGTAGAGCGCTCGCTTAGCATGCAAGAGGTAGCGGGATCGATGCCCGCATTCTCCAACGAAGGTTTTGACTGTGTGAATGCCACTGAGAACAGCTTTAAAAACTATAAGTTTGAGTGTATAACTTCAGTGTACGTTATTTACCTGATTCACCATTTGCCTCTGCTTGACAGATGACCGTCTGAAAGCATGATATAGCAAAACAAAGAGAAGAACTTTTGGCCCGTACGGGGATCGAACCCGCGACCTTGGTGTTATTAGCACCACGCTCTAACCAACTGAGCTAACCAGCCCACAGTTGATAGCGGAACCCTTCAGGCATGACGGATGAATGTCCACAAGGTGTAATTGTTTTATTCTGTTTTTTTCCACATCCGAAGCCAAGCGCAGAAGGCACAACAACAGCACGGGGATGGCATGATTGCTTCCTGTGCTCGCAATTGTCTTAATAAGGCCTAACACAAAATATAGATTGTTCCCATCTACTAATGAGGTGTGATGACAGGCTTGCCCATAGTGTCAGACAAAAGACAAGAACTAAAGGCATGTTTCTGCCTGGTTTCGAACCAGGGACCTTTCGCGTGTAAGGCGAACGTGATGACCACTACACTACAGAAACCACAATTTTCCACCAAGCGTGCATGTGTCCCGCAGTGGAAATGACAGAGTTTGGTCATCTTTCCCAAGGGAAAATTTACACTGAGGGTCTTTCAGCAAAACAATGGTGTGCTTGTTTGTGGCGTTGGTGGTATAGTGGTGAGCATAGCTGCCTTCCAAGCAGATGACCCGGGTTCGATTCCCGGCCAATGCATTGCCTTTAGCGCGTCGCACCTTGCTGATCCAAAACCTTTTCAGGTTTTTCGGCCGTAGGTTCAGAAAAAACATACTCTCTCCCCGTCGGGGAATCGAACCCCGGTCTTCCGCGTGACAGGCGGAGATACTGTCCACTATACTAACGAGGAAGCTGTGTGCAGCTGAATCTCTGCAACATGCAACAGGTAATACTGGCCCCTTCTCAATCTTCACAGAAGGTGTGTGTGTTCTTGTGCCTTTTTCATTAGGGAATGCATGGTGAGTGAGCTTGTCAGTGATGTGAAGTCCCAGAAACCTAAAACTGTGCATAGTTCTCCCTGTGCTACTGCTGAAGTGAGTCACCTCTGATCAACATGCTTCAGCCTTCTAAATGTTATGCTGTTGTCATGAGAGGCTAACAGCTCCTGTTTCTTCAAGGGGAATTAGCTCAAATGGTAGAGCGCTCGCTTAGCATGCGAGAGGTAGCGGGATCGATGCCCGCATTCTCCAACGAAGGTTTTGACTGTGTGAATGCCACTGAGAACAGCTTTAAAAACTATAAGTTTGAGTGTATAACTTCAGTGTACGTTATTTATCTGATTCACCATTTGCCTCTGCTTGACAGATGACCGTCTGAAAGCATGATATAGCAAAACAAAGAGAAGAACTTTTGGCCCGTACGGGGATCGAACCCGCGACCTTGGCGTTATTAGCACCACGCTCTAACCAACTGAGCTAACCGGCCCACAGTTGAAAGCTGAACCCTTCAGGCATGACGGATGAATGTCCACCAGGTGTAATTGTTTTATTCTGTTTTTTTCCACATCCGAAGCCAAGCGCAGAAGGCACAACAACAGCACGGGGATGGCATGATTGCTTCCTGTGCTCGCAATTGTCTTAATAAGGCCTAACACAAAATATAGATTGTTCCCATCTACTAATGAGGTGTGATGACAGGCTTGCCCATAGTGTCAGACAAAAGACAAGAACTAAAGGCATGTTTCTGCCTGGTTTCGAACCAGGGACCTTTCGCGTGTAAGGCGAACGTGATGACCACTACACTACAGAAACCACAATTTTCCACCAAGCGTGCATGTGTCCCGCAGTGGAAATGACAGAGTTTGGTCATCTTTCCCAGGGGAAAATTTGCACTGAGGGTCTTTCAGCAAAACAATGGTGTGCTTGTTTGTGGTGTTGGTGGTATAGTGGTGAGCATAGCTGCCTTCCAAGCAGTTGACCCGGGTTCGATTCCCGACCAACGCATTGCCTTTAGCGCGTCGCACCTTGCTGATCCAAAACCTTTTCAGGTTTTTCGGCTGTAGGTTCAGAAAAAACATATTCTCTCCCCGTCGGGGAATCGAACCCTGGTCTTCCGCGTGACAGGCGGAGATACTGTCCACTATACTAACGAGGAAGCTGTGTGCAGTTGAATCTCTGCAACATGCAACAGGTAATACTGGGCCCTTCTCAATCTTCACAGAAGGTGTGTGTGTTCTTGTGCATTTTTCATTAGGGAATGCATGGTGAGTGAGCTTGTCAGTGATGTGAAGTCCCAGAAACCTGAAACTGTGCATAGTTCTCCCTGTGCTACTGCTGAAGTGAGTCACCTCTGAGCAACATGCTTCAGCCTTCTAAATGTTATGCTGTTGTCATGAGAGGCTAACAGCTCCTGTTTCTTCAAGGGGAATTAGCTCAAATGGTAGAGCGCTCGCTTAGCATGCGAGAGGTAGTGGGATCGATGCCCGCATTCTCCAACGAAGGTTTTGACTGTGTGAATGCCACTGAGAACAGCTTTAAAAACTATAAGTTTGAGTGTATAACTTCAGTGTACGTTATTTACCTGATTCACCATTTGCCTCTGCTTGACAGATGACCGTCTGAAAGCATGATATAGCAAAACAAAGAGAAGAACTTTTGGCCAGTACGGGGATCGAACCCGCGACCTTGGCGTTATTAGCACCACGCTCTAACCAACTGAGCTAACCGGCCCACAGTTGAAAGCTGAACCCTTCAGGCATGACGGATGAATGTCCACCAGGTGTAATTGTTTTATTCTGTTTTTTTCCACATCCGAAGCCAAGCGCAGAAGGCACAAAAACAGCACGGGGATGGCATGATTGCTTCCTGTGCTCGCAATTGTCTTAATAAGGCCTAACACAAAATATAGATTGTTCCCATCTACTAATGAGGTGTGATGACAGGCTTGCCCATAGTGTCAGACAAAAGACAAGAACTAAAGGCATGTTTCTGCCTGGTTTCGAACCAGGGACCTTTCGCGTGTAAGGCGAACGTGATGACCACTACACTACAGAAACCACAATTTTCCACCAAGCGTGCATGTGTCCCGCAGTGGAAATGACAGAGTTTGGTCATCTTTCCCAGGGGAAAATTTGCACTGAGGGTCTTTCAGCAAAACAATGGTGTGCTTGTTTGCGGTGTTGGTGGTATAGTGGTGAGCATAGCTGCCTTCCAAGCAGTTGACCCGGGTTCGATTCCCGGCCAACGCATTGCCTTTAGCGCGTCGCACCTCGCTGCTCCAAAACCTTTTCAGGTTTTTCGGCCGTAGGTTCAGAAAAAACATACTCTCTCCCCGTCGGGGAATCGAACCCCGGTCTTCCGCGTGACAGGCGGAGATACTGTCCACTATACTAACGAGGAAGCTGTGTGCAGCTGAATCTCTGCAACATGCAACAGGTAATACTGGCCCCTTCTCAATCTTCACAGAAGGTGTGTGTGTTCTTGTGCCTTTTTCATTAGGGAATGCATGGTGAGTGAGCTTGTCAGTGATGTGAAGACCCAGAAACCTGAAACTGTGCATAGTTCTCCCTGTGCTACTGCTGAAGTGAGTCACCTCTGATCAACATGCTTCAGCCTTCTAAATGTTATGCTGTTGTCATGAGAGGCTAACAGCTCCTGTTTCTTCAAGGGGAATTAGCTCAAATGGTAGAGCGCTCGCTTAGCATGCGAGAGGTAGCGGGATCGATGCCCGCATTCTCCAACGAAGGTTTTGACTGTGTGAATGCCACTTAGAACAGCTTTAAAAACTATAAGTTTGAGTGTATAACTTCAGTGTACGTTATTTACCTGATTCACCATTTGCCTCTGCTTGACAGATGACCGTCTGAAAGCATGATATAATAAAACAAATAGAAGAACTTTTGGCCCGTACGGGGATCGAACCCGCGACCTTGGCGTTATTAGCACCACGCTCTAACCAACTGAGCTAACCGGCCCACAGTTGTTGGCGAAACCCTTCAGGCATGACGGATGAATGTCCACAAGGTGTAATTGTTTTATTCTGTTTTTTTTCACATCCGAAGGCAAGCGCAGAAGGCACAACAACAGCACGGGGATGGCATGATTGCTTCCTGTGCTCGCAATTGTCTTAATAAGGCCTAACACAAAATATAGATTGTTCCCATCTACTAATGAGGTGTGATGACAGGCTTGCCCATAGTGTCAGACAAAAGACAAGAATTAAAGGCATGTTTCTGCCTGGTTTCGAACCAGGGACCTTTCGCGTGTAAGGCGAACGTGATGACCACTACACTACAGAAACCACAATTTTCCACCAAGCGTGCATGTGTCCCGCAGTGGAAATGACAGAGTTTGGTCATCTTTCCCAGGGGAAAATTTGCACTGAGGGTCTTTCAGCAAAACAATGGTGTGCTTGTTTGTGGCGTTGGTGGTATAGTGGTGAGCATAGCTGCCTTCCAAGCAGTTGACCCGGGTTCGATTCCCGGCCAATGCATTGCCTTTAGCGCGTCGCACCTCGCTGCTCCAAAACCTTTTCAGGTTTTTCGGCCGTAGGTTCAGAAAAAACATACTCTCTCCCCGTCGGGGAATCGAACCCCGGTCTTCCGCGTGACAGGCGGAGATACTGTCCACTATACTAACGAGGAAGCTGTGTACAGCTGAATCTCTGCAACATGCAACAGGTAATACTGGCCCCTTCTCAATCTTCACAGAAGGTGTGTGTGTTCTTGTGCCTTTTTCATTAGGGAATGCATGGTGAGTGAGCTTGTCAGTGATGTGAAGTCCCAGAAACCTAAAACTGTGCATAGTTCTCCCTGTGCTACTGCTGAAGTGAGTCACCTCTGATCAACATGCTTCAGCCTTCTAAATGTTATGCTGTTGTCATGAGAGGCTAACAGCTCCTGTTTCTTCAAGGGGAATTAGCTCAAATGGTAGAGCGCTCGCTTAGCATGCGGGAGGTAGCGGGATCGATGCCCGCATTCTCCAACGAAGGTTTTGACTGTGTGAATGCCACTGAGAACAGCTTTAAAAACTATAAGTTTGAGTGTATAACTTCAGTGTACGTTATTTACCTGATTCACCATTTGCCTCTGCTTGACAGATGACCGTCTGAAAGCATGATATAGCAAAACAAAGAGAAGAACTTTTGGCCCGTACGGGGATCGAACCCGCGACCTTGGCGTTATTAGCACCACGCTCTAACCAACTGAGCTAACCGGCCCACAGTTGATAGCGGAACCCTTCAGGCATGACGGATGAATGTCCACAAGGTGTAATTGTTTTATTCTGTTTTTTTCCACATCCGAAGCCAAGCGCAGAAGGCACAACAACAGCACGGGGATGGCATGATTGCTTCCTGTGCTCGCAATTGTCTTAATAAGGCCTAACACAAAATATAGATTGTTCCCATCTACTAATGAGGTGTGATGACAGGCTTGCCCATAGTGTCAGACAAAAGACAAGAACTAAAGGCATGTTTCTGCCTGGTTTCGAACCAGGGACCTTTCGCGTGTAAGGCGAATGTGATGACCACTACACTACAGAAACCACAATTTTCCACCAAGCGTGCATGTGTCCCGCAGTGGAAATGACAGAGTTTGGTCATCTTTCCCAGGGGAAAATTTGCACTGAGGGTCTTTCAGCAAAACAATGGTGTGCTTGTTTGAGGCGTTGGTGGTATAGTGGTGAGCATAGCTGCCTTCCAAGCAGTTGACCCGGGTTCGATTCCCGGCCAACGCATTGCATTTAGCACGTCGCACCTTGCTGCTCCAAAACCTTTTCAGGTTTTTCGGCCGTAGGTTCAGAAAAAACATATTCTCTCCCCGTCGGGGAATCGAACCCCGGTCTTCCGCGTGACAGGCGGAGATACTGTCCACTATACTAACGAGGAAGCTGTGTGCAGCTGAATCTCTGCAACATGCAACAGGTAATACTGGCCCCTTCTCAATCTTCACAGAAGGTGTGTGTGTTCTTGTGCCTTTTTCATTAGGGAATGCATGGTGAGTGAGCTTGTCAGTGATGTGAAGTCCCAGAAACCTGAAACTGTGCATAGTTCTCCCTGTGCTACTGCTGAAGTGAGTCACCTCTGATCAACATGCTTCAGCCTTCTAAATGTTATGCTGTTGTCATGAGAGGCTAACAGCTCCTGTTTCTTCAAGGGAAATTAGCTCAAATGGTAGAGCGCTCGCTTAGCATGCGAGAGGTAGCGGGATCGATGCCCGCATTCTCCAACGAAGGTTTTGACTGTGTGAATGCCACTGAGAACAGCTTTAAAAACTATAAGTTTGAGTGTATAACTTCAGTGTACGTTATTTACCTGATTCACCATTTGCCTCTGCTTGACAGATGACCGTCTGAAAGCATGATATAGCAAAACAAAGAGAAGAATTTTTGGCCCGTACGGGGATCGAACCCGCGACCTTGGCGTTATTAGCACCACGCTCTAACCAACTGAGCTAACCGGCCCACAGTTGAAAGCTGAACCCTTCAGGCATGACGGATGAATGTCCACCAGGTGTAATTGTTTTATTCTGTTTTTTTCCACATCCGAAGGCAAGCGCAGAAGGCACAACAACAGCACGGGGATGGCATGATTGCTTCCTGTGCTCGCAATTGTCTTAATAAGGCCTAACACAAAATATAGATTGTTCCCATCTACTAATGAGGTGTGATGACAGGCTTGCCCATAGTGTCAGACAAAAGATAAGAACTAAAGGCATGTTTCTGCCTGGTTTCGAACCAGGGACCTTTCGCGTGTAAGGCGAACGTGATGACCACTACACTACAGAAACCACAATTTTCCACCAAGCGTGCATGTGTCCTGCAGTGGAAATGACAGAGTTTGGTAATCTCTCCCAGGGGAAAATTTACACTGAGGGTCTTTCAGCAAAACAATGGTGTGCTTGTTTGTGGCGTTGGTGGTATAGTGGTGAGCATAGCTGCTTTCCAAGCAGTTGACCCGGGTTCGATTCCCGGCCAACGCATTGCCTTTAGAGCGTCGCACCTTGCTGATGCAAAACCTTTTCAGGTTTTTCGGCCGTAGGTTCAGAAAAAACATATTCTCTCCCCGTCGGGGAATCGAACCCCGGTCTTCCGCGTGACAGGCGGAGATACTGTCCACTATACTAACGAGGAAGCTGTGTGCAGCTGAATCTCTGCAACATGCAACAGGTAATACTGGCCCCTTCTCAATCTTCACAGAAGGTGTGTGTGTTCTTGTGCCTTTTTCATTAGGGAATGCATGGTGAGTGAGCTTGTCAGTGATGTGAAGTCCCAGAAACCTGAAACTGTGCATAGTTCTCCCTGTGCTACTGCTGAAGTGAGTCACCTCTGATCAACATGCTTCAGCCTTCTAAATGTTATGCTGTTGTCATGAGAGGCTAACAGCTCCTGTTTCTTCAAGGGGAATTAGCTCAAATGGTAGAGCGCTCGCTTAGCATGCGAGAGGTAGCGGGATCGATGCCCGCATTCTCCAACGAAGGTTTTGACTGTGTGAATGCCACTGAGAACAGCTTTAAAAACTATAAGTTTGAGTGTATAACTTCAGTGTACGTTATTTACCTGATTCACCATTTGCCTCTGCTTGACAGATGACCGTCTGAAAGCATGATATAGCAAAACAAAGAGAAGAACTTTTGGCCCGTACGGGGATCGAACCCGCGACCTTGGCGTTATTAGCACCACGCTCTAACCAACTGAGCTAACCGGCCCACAGTTGAAAGCTGAACCCTTCAGGCATGACGGATGAATGTCCACCAGGTGTAATTGTTTTATTCTGTTTTTTTCCACATCCGAAGCCAAGCGCAGAAGGCACAACAACAGCACGGGGATGGCATGATTGCTTCCTGTGCTCGCAATTGTCTTAATAAGGCCTAACACAAAATATAGATTGTTCCCATCTACTAATGAGGTGTGATGACAGGCTTGCCCATAGTGTCAGACAAAAGACAAGAACTAAAGGCATGTTTCTGCCTGGTTTCGAACCAGGGACCTTTCGCGTGTAAGGCGAACGTGATGACCACTACACTACAGAAAGCACAATTTTCCACCAAGCGTGCATGTGTCCCGCAGTGGAAATGACAGAGTTTGGTCATCTTTCCCAGGGGAAAATTTGCACTGAGGGTCTTTCAGCAAAACAATGGTGTGCTTGTTTGTGGTGTTGGTGGTATAGTGGTGAGCATAGCTGCCTTCCAAGCAGTTGACCCGGGTTCGATTCCCGGCCAACGCATTGCCTTTAGCGCGTCGCACCTCGCTGCTCCAAAACCTTTTCAGGTTTTTCGGCCGTAGGTTCAGAAAAAACATACTCTCTCCCCGTCGGGGAATCGAACCCCGGTCTTCCGCGTGACAGGCGGAGATACTGTCCACTATACTAACGAGGAAGCTGTGTGCAGCTGAATCTCTGCAACATGCAACAGGTAATACTGGCCCCTTCTCAATCTTCACAGAAGGTGTGTGTGTTCTTGTGCCTTTTTCATTAGGGAATGCATGGTGAGTGAGCTTGTCAGTGATGTGAAGTCCCAGAAACCTGAAACTGTGCATAGTTCTCCCTGTGCTACTGCTGAAGTGAGTCACCTCTGATCAACATGCTTCAGCCTTCTAAATGTTATGCTGTTGTCATGAGAGGCTAACAGCTCCTGTTTCTTCAAGGGGAATTAGCTCAAATGGTAGAGCGCTCGCTTAGCATGCGAGAGGTAGCGGGATCGATGCCCGCATTCTCCAACGAAGGTTTTGACTGTGTGAATGCCACTTAGAACAGCTTTAAAAACTATAAGTTTGAGTGTATAACTTCAGTGTACGTTATTTACCTGATTCACCATTTGCCTCTGCTTGACAGATGACCGTCTGAAAGCATGATATAGCAAAACAAAGAGAAGAACTTTTGGCCCGTACGGGGATCGAACCCGCGACCTTGGCGTTATTAGCACCACGCTCTAACCAACTGAGCTAACCGGCCCACAGTTGATAGCGGAACCCTTCAGGCATGACGGATGAATGTCCACAAGGTGTAATTGTTTTATTCTGTTTTTTTCCACATCCGAAGCCAAGCGCA
Organism: Astyanax mexicanus; assembly: GCF_023375975.1. Taxonomy (NCBI): domain Eukaryota; kingdom Metazoa; phylum Chordata; class Actinopteri; order Characiformes; family Acestrorhamphidae; genus Astyanax; species Astyanax mexicanus. The sequence continues at coordinate 1,241,977 of NW_026040049.1, read as the reverse complement.
GAAGGCACAACAACAGCACGGGGATGGCATGATTGCTTCCTGTGCTCGCAATTGTCTTAATAAGGCCTAACACAAAATATAGATTGTTCCCATCTACTAATGAGGTGTGATGACAGGCTTGCCCATAGTGTCAGACAAAAGACAAGAACTAAAGGCATGTTTCTGCCTGGTTTCGAACCAGGGACCTTTCGCGTGTAAGGCGAATGTGATGACCACTACACTACAGAAACCACAATTTTCCACCAAGCGTGCATGTGTCCCGCAGTGGAAATGACAGAGTTTGGTCATCTTTCCCAGGGGAAAATTTGCACTGAGGGTCTTTCAGCAAAACAATGGTGTGCTTGTTTGAGGCGTTGGTGGTATAGTAGTGAGCATAGCTGCCTTCCAAGCAGTTGACCCGGGTTCGATTCCCGGCCAACGCATTGCATTTAGCACGTCGCACCTTGCTGCTCCAAAACCTTTTCAGGTTTTTCGGCCGTAGGTTCAGAAAAAACATATTCTCTCCCCGTCGGGGAATCGAACCCCGGTCTTCCGCGTGACAGGCGGAGATACTGTCCACTATACTAACGAGGAAGCTGTGTGCAGCTGAATCTCTGCAACATGCAACAGGTAATACTGGCCCCTTCTCAATCTTCACAGAAGGTGTGTGTGTTCTTGTGCCTTTTTCATTAGGGAATGCATGGTGAGTGAGCTTGTCAGTGATGTGAAGTCCCAGAAACCTGAAACTGTGCATAGTTCTCCCTGTGCTACTGCTGAAGTGAGTCACCTCTGATCAACATGCTTCAGCCTTCTAAATGTTATGCTGTTGTCATGAGAGGCTAACAGCTCCTGTTTCTTCAAGGGAAATTAGCTCAAATGGTAGAGCGCTCGCTTAGCATGCGAGAGGTAGCGGGATCGATGCCCGCATTCTCCAACGAAGGTTTTGACTGTGTGAATGCCACTGAGAACAGCTTTAAAAACTATAAGTTTGAGTGTATAACTTCAGTGTACGTTATTTACCTGATTCACCATTTGCCTCTGCTTGACAGATGACCGTCTGAAAGCATGATATAGCAAAACAAAGAGAAGAATTTTTGGCCCGTACGGGGATCGAACCCGCGACCTTGGCGTTATTAGCACCACGCTCTAACCAACTGAGCTAACCGGCCCACAGTTGAAAGCTGAACCCTTCAGGCATGACGGATGAATGTCCACCAGGTGTAATTGTTTTATTCTGTTTTTTTCCACATCCGAAGGCAAGCGCAGAAGGCACAACAACAGCACGGGGATGGCATGATTGCTTCCTGTGCTCGCAATTGTCTTAATAAGGCCTAACACAAAATATAGATTGTTCCCATCTACTAATGAGGTGTGATGACAGGCTTGCCCATAGTGTCAGACAAAAGATAAGAACTAAAGGCATGTTTCTGCCTGGTTTCGAACCAGGGACCTTTCGCGTGTAAGGCGAACGTGATGACCACTACACTACAGAAACCACAATTTTCCACCAAGCGTGCATGTGTCCTGCAGTGGAAATGACAGAGTTTGGTAATCTCTCCCAGGGGAAAATTTACACTGAGGGTCTTTCAGCAAAACAATGGTGTGCTTGTTTGTGGCGTTGGTGGTATAGTGGTGAGCATAGCTGCTTTCCAAGCAGTTGACCCGGGTTCGATTCCCGGCCAACGCATTGCCTTTAGAGCGTCGCACCTTGCTGATGCAAAACCTTTTCAGGTTTTTCGGCCGTAGGTTCAGAAAAAACATATTCTCTCCCCGTCGGGGAATCGAACCCCGGTCTTCCGCGTGACAGGCGGAGATACTGTCCACTATACTAACGAGGAAGCTGTGTGCAGCTGAATCTCTGCAACATGCAACAGGTCATACTGGCCCCTTCTCAATCTTCACAGAAGGTGTGTGTGTTCTTGTGCCTTTTTCATTAGGGAATGCATGGTGAGTGAGCTTGTCAGTGATGTGAAGTCCCAGAAACCTGAAACTGTGCATAGTTCTCCCTGTGCTACTGCTGAAGTGAGTCACCTCTGATCAACATGCTTCAGCCTTCTAAATGTTATGCTGTTGTCATGAGAGGCTAACAGCTCCTGTTTCTTCAAGAGGAATTAGCTCAAATGGTAGAGCGCTCGCTTAGCATGCGAGAGGTAGCGGGATCGATGCCCGCATTCTCCAACGAAGGTTTTGACTGTGTGAATGCCACTGAGAACAGCTTTAAAAACTATAAGTTTGAGTGTATAACTTCCGTGTACATTATTTACCTGATTCACCATTTGCCTCTGCTTGACAGATGACCGTCTGAAAGCATGATATAGCAAAACAAAGAGAAGAACTTTTGGCCCGTACGGGGATCGAACCCGCGACCTTGGCGTTATTAGCACCACGCTCCAACCAACTGAGCTAACCGGCCCACAGTTGAAAGCGGAATCCTTCAGGCATGACGGATGAATGTCCACCAGGTGTAATTGTTTTATTCTGTTTTTTTCCACATCCGAAGCCAAGCACAGAAGGCACAACAACAGCACGGGGATGGCATGATTGCTTCCTGTGCTCGCAATTGTCTTAATAAGGCCTAACACAAAATACAGATTGTTCCCATCTACTAATGAGGTGTGATGACAGGCTTGCCCATAGTGTCAGACAAAAGACAAGAACTAAAGGCATGTTTCTGCCTGGTTTCGAACCAGGGACCTTTCGCATGTAAGGCGAACGTGATGACCACTACACTACAGAAACCACAATTTTCCACCAAGCGTGCACGTGTCCCGCAGTGGAAATGACAGAGTTTGGTCATCTTTCCCAGGGGAAAATTTACACTGAGGGTCTTTCAGCAAAACAATGGTGTGCTTGTTTGTGGTGTTGGTGGTGTAGTGGTGAGCATAGCTGCCTTCCAAGCAGTTGACCCGGGTTCGATTCCCGGCCAACGCATTGCCTTTAGCTCGTCGCACCTTGCTGATGCAAAACCTTTTCAGGTTTTTCGGACGTAGGTTCAGAAAAAACATATTCTCTCCCCGTCGGGGAATCGAACCCCGGTCTTCCGCGTGACAGGCGGAGATACTGTCCACTATACTAACGAGGAAGCTGTGTGCAGCTGAATCTCTGCAACATGCAACAGGTAATACTGGGCCCTTCTCAATCTTCACAGAAGGTGTGTGTGTTCTTGTGCCTTTTTCATTAGGGAATGCATGGTGAGTGAGCTTGTCAGTGATGTGAAGTCCCAGGAACCTTTTGCCTCTGCTTGACAGATGACCGTCTAAAAGCACACAGTCTCAGTCAGTCACCTCACCTCATTCACCACATAGCCTGTCACTCACCTCCTCCACAGTGTCTCCCTTTTTATAAAAAAGCTAAACATCTATTGAATCATTGAACAATTTGACCATGATAGGTTTAAAAATAAAGAAAACTTAAGAAAACATAAAAAAAAATAAAATAAAACAAACAAACTCACTTTTTTCTCTCCCTAATCCTTTACAGCTTCACAAACATGTATTATGCAAATTAGGCGATGACATCATTTATTCTAACGACTTTTAGGACAGCCAATAAGCTACTGAGGAGTTGGCAAAACTGAGCCCATCTGCTACACAGTTTAAACTATTAAAATGCACATTCTCCCCCTTTTTGTGAAGTTTAAAAGCCGACACAAACGTATCAGAAACTGAATCTGTTTATTTATACATCCTTCTAATTACCTTTATATATTTGCACTGAACTTTATATATTTGTATTAAGGTTCATTTTCTGAAGGTTTATAAGACCTCATTGTTACAAATACCTGTACACACCGTTAATGACAACTCTCCACTCCCAACGGGCCACACCGTTCAATGTCACGTAGCAAAAAAATCATATTTTTTATTTCATGTAGAATTTAATGCAAGTTCACCATCATGTTACCATATCCCACTGCTTTGAGTATTTTTATCAATATGGACAAAGTTCCAACTAATAAAAAAACTAATTTACTATACTAGGAATTTATTTTCAGCTGCTTATAATAATAATAACAAATTTTAAATAAAGAATTATTCCACAAAATTATTAGAAAAACTATTTTATTTAGTCAAAAAGAAGACACAAATAAAACTATATACAAAAATGCAAACTTTTTTGTCTAAATAAATAAATTGTGTTATTTACTGGTATTATTTTTTGGAACATTATATAAATAAGTTTGAAGCACTAGAAGTAAATAATATTGTTTGGGGAAAAGTCTCTTTTTTCAACACTTTGGACAATCAGTGGAAATCATGACGTCAGATCCGAGAGTTAATGTAAATGTAACTGATTATGTGTTTTGAGCAAATAAATAGAGTTATAATGGAGGAATAAAACAAAAAAAAACTTTTAAAGAAAACAAGGAACAAGAAAGATGAAATGGTTTATGTTGGTGCATGAATGCATTCCCGAGTAATTTATCTGAGATCACAAAGTGCACTTTTGGATGTAAAACCTGTTTTAATCCAAGGGTTAAAAATCCACTATAAAAACTTGTGTCTTCAGTAGAAAACATGGTAATCACAGAATAATGTTGTGATTAACTGGATTTAATTTTATTTATTGATTGACACCACTAATAAATATATATACACACACACAAGATATTAAAACTGTGACAGAAAGTAAACAGAAAGTGTTAAATAAACCAGAATACGTTTCACACTGTGAACACTTCAAAGTGATTCCTTTAGCTTTAACTGATTCAGACCAGAGAAACAAACTACAGACGAACGCATTTTGTCTTAAAGGAGAACTCTGGTGTAAAATGTACTTTTGTTGTAGTAAAACATGATTAAAAAGTTCTTATATTTGTTGAATAGCTCATCTCCGTTCTCCCACAGCGTTCAGAGATTCAGAAATTGTGTGCTTTTAGCCCAGATCTCTTTACAGCAGCCGTATTGGGGCATATTTTGCCTCGATAAATTGCTTTTTACACCGTTATACACCTCCTTGGTAAAATCCCTTGGCGCCGGCTGCTACACTATGCGGAGTCTATGTATATATATATTTCTATGTTATTATCAGTACAGTAATGGCGGCACTCGGAGCTGAAGCTAGTATTATGGGATGTACACAGTGGTGTTTAATAAGCTTCTTGTGCACTTTTTAAGTTATTAAATGCCTCGTTTTAAATGTCAGGGCTCTCCGGTTCTGGGCAAAAAGCACAATATTTCTGGATCTCTAAACGCTGTGGGAGAATGGAGTTGAGCTATTCAACAAATATAAGTACTTTTTATCATGTTTTACTACAACAAAAGTCCATTTTACAAGGTATAAGTATATTTTTCCCTCGTTATTGTATTTGTCTTTGTTTGAAGCATCTGTGTGTTTTAATGTTTAAATGTCTGAAGTTTCTCCCGCAGTCTGAGCAGTGATACGGTTTCTCTCCAGTGTGAATTCGCCGATGTATTTGGAGATTACTCTGTTGAGCAAAACTGTGTCCACAATCCGGGCAGTGATAGGGTTTCTCTCCGGTATGAATCCGCTGGTGAATCTGGAGACTACTCCGTTGAGTAAAACTCCTCCCGCAGTGCGAGCACTGGTGCGGTTTGCGTCCGGTATGAATTCTCTGGTGTCTTTGGAGATTGCTCAGCTGAGTAAACCTCTTCCCGCAGTCTGAGCAGTGATAGGGTTTCTCTCCGGTATGTATTCGCTGGTGTATTTTTAGCGTGCCGCTCCCTCGAAAACTTTGCCCGCACTCTGAGCACCGATAGGGTTTCTCTCCGGTATGAATACGCTGGTGTTTTCTGAGAGCACCACTCCCTCTAAAACTCCGTCCACATTGTGAGCACGTATAAGGTTTCTGTCCAGTATGAATTAGCTTGTGTGTTTGCAGATTACTCGGTTGACTGAAATGCTTCCCACAGTCTGAGCAGCGATATGGCTTCTCTCCAGTATGTATTCTCTGGTGCAGTTGGAGATGACCTGCTTGATTAAAGGTTTTTCCACATTCTGAACAGCGGTACGGTTTCTTTCCGGTATGAATTAGCTGGTGCAGTTGGAGATGAATCTGCTGGGTAAAACTTTTCCCGCACTCTGAGCAGCAGTACGGTTTCTCTCCAGTATGAATTCTCTGGTGTTTTTTGAGAGTCGCTCGTTCTCTAAAGCTCTTCCCGCACTCCGAGCAGCGATGCGGCTTCTCTCCAGTATGAATTTTCTGGTGTTTTTTGAGATTCCCTTGTTCACTATAGCTCTTTCCACACTCTGAGCAGTGATACGGTTTCTTTTTGACGGTATTTCCTTGCGTTTTCCTGTGAGGCGCGCTGACGTGATCAGATGCAGAGGATATTTTCTGAGTTCTGGATCTTCTGGAAACCATATTCTCAAATCTGAATGTCTCTCACGTTCGATATTTGTAAGACGATCCTCTTATTAAACATTTTTCATCCTGTGGAAGAACACAAAGAATAAAAGCATTTTCATTAGATATATATATATATATCTGTGTACTCCAAATTAGTGTCTAGTGTGGTAGAACAATTGTGGATTTTGTAATAAAGAGAGTTTTGCGGTCTGGTGAAAACCTTGACTTAATGATGGGCGGTATAGCAGAGGGAAAACTACAACCAGTATGTATTTCTCTCATACCGCAATACCCCTACAGGCACCACCAAAGAAGCACACGCAGCTCTGTGGAGTCGAACGCTGGTCTAATACCATCCTGCAGAGAAATCAGAACAGCTCCTGCTGCTGTTTCTACTGTATGAGTGTTTTATCCCAGTAAAATTCAGCAGTAACTACAGACCTTTAAATATATTAATACTATATTATTACTGTAGCTTAAAGGATGACTTGAATATATTTACTGACTAGAGAAAGAAGGGAATTGTAGCTGATTTAAATACTGTAATCCTTTAATGGCTTCAATAATAACATACAGTAAATTGATATTAAACTTGTATATAACAAGTATTTGAGAAATAGCTCTTGTAAATACTTAAACATTCAGTATTTTAGGTTTGTTTCTAGTGTTTATGGAACTGTTTAAAATGTGTAATTTAGTAAAAGTGGCGTTTCTCTTATTAAGGACTATTGTTTATATTCTTCAGCTCTTTTTCTGATGATAATAACGTCTGACTTCTATATATATTGAGTTTATATTTTGTGGTTCAAAATAAACCCAATACTAATCAAAGCCTTTAGTGTTTGAATAGCTAACGTGACTCACTCAAGCCCTTTTTATCTGACCTGTGTTTATTTTTTATATAGTTTCACTCCCATGTTATTGTTGCTCCTAGTAATAATATTTATTTATTTTTCAACTGCAATAATACATATGCTGCCTCTGAATACACCTAAATTACCCTCATTTACCATGCCCATTTATTTATTTATTTATCTTTTTGTGTGCTAATTGCTCTTTAACTTTTGTTGCTTTTTATTTTTCTTAATGTATGTTTGATCATGTGTGTTGTATGTTCAGTACTGTGACACTGCAATTTCCTTCAGGATCATTAAAATGCTATCTTATCTTATCTAATATTACATGACTCTTGGTGGGACAAAAAAAAGTTCTAGTTCTGGTTCTCATTTTCTGTAAATAAATGCTCTAAATGAGAATATTTTTATTTGTAATTTGGGAGAAATGTTGTCTGTAGTTTATAGAATAAAACAACAATGTTCATTTTACTCAAACATAAACCTATAAATAGCAAAATCAGAGAAACTGATTCAGAAACTGTATTTTCTTTGTTTATAAATGTTTAGTGGCACAGAACACTATTTGAGAGCTGTTTGTTGGCAATAAACAAGTTTATAAACCAAGGAATCAGTAGAGTTAGATTAGCCCTGCCCACTGGAAAAAACAGTAGTACTTTTAAAGCCATTGAGGGAATGAAACAGTGAATTTCTACTAATTTAATTAATGTGATTTAGAACAAAGCCCTTTAAAGCCCAATCCGGACGGGATTATTTTTGATAAAACTCCTGCTTCCGGACGGGACTACAAGTTCAGAGAAAAACAGTAGATAATTCTGGAGGACGTATGAGAAAAACATGTATTTTAATTAATGGGATTTCTTTGCTATATATATTTTACAGTAGAATATTAGAGTCAGAAAACAGCATTCTTACATTTGTTTTCATCACTGAAGATAATTCAGGTCTGAAAGGGTTAAGTAGTATGTAAGAGTTTTGTGGATGTTAGAGATTTAGTGGATATTCAAGTTTTAACTCTTTTCTTGCTCACAAACAACATCCACAATTCTCCCAAATAACACTAAGCAAACTAAGCTTAGATCTTTCCATTTCTCCCCAATACATTTAATAAAAATAGCCGGTGCTGTGCCGAATTCAGCACCCCCGCCAGGGAGCGCGCACCCACGTCTTCTTGGCTTTAACTTTTAACTTTTAGAAAATGGAAAAACCCAAGATACTGTTTTAAGCTACGCTGAGAACTCGTAAAAAATAATGAAAAGTAGTAATGTCACCCGCAGCCTCTTCTGAGAGAGGGTGCTTTTCCTGGCGGGGGTGCTGAATTCAGCACAACACCATATTTACTAGGGGACCATCTGTAAAATACAGACCCTGTTATAAAAACGTTAACATTTAAGGACCTAAACGGACTAATAAAAATAAGTACAGATTTGTAAACTCTTAAAAAAAGAGTTTAAGTTTGTCTCTGGGGCTGAACCTTGTATTGAGGCACAATAGAGTGTAATCTTTCAGTGAAAGTCTTTTTTTGTACCAGTAAAGATTATCATTAACTAAATGTGTGTCAAAAACTTGATAAAGTCTGGAGGAAGAGTGGAGAGACACACAGTCCAAACTGCTCGAGATCTAGTGTGAAGTTTCCACCAATCAGTGATGGTTTGGAGAGTCATGTCTGTCACCTGCTGGTGTTGATCCACTGTGTTTTATTATCAAGTCTAAAGTCAGTGCAGTTTTGTTTTCCCACAAAATCTTACAGCACTTCATATCTTACAGCTTCCCTCTGCTGAAAACAACTTTTATAGAGATGCAGATTTCATTTTCCAGCAGGACTTAGCACACTGCCCACACTGAGTACCAAAAGTACTTATTGGTCTTTTAATATAATATTCAAATTTTCTGATACACTGATTGTTGAGTTTTTAATTGGCTGTAAGGCAGTAAAACAATAAAATAAATAAACACTTAAAATAGATCACTCTGTGTTTAATACATCTATATAATATATGAGTTTCACATCTTGAACTAAATTACTGAAATAAAGTAACTTTTTAATGATATTCTAATTTTTTGAGATGCAACTGTACATACAGTATATTAATACAGTGATATAGAAGACTGAATGTACCTTTTAGCAGGTTAAATGGTATGAATCTGTATTTTCTGCTGTTAGGAAAGACTTTGTACTTCAGAGGGAATAAAATCTGACCCGGTAAAGACCAATATTACACCTATAAGAGTACAATATTAAAGTACTTATATCAAACCTCTGTTTTCTTTGAGTGTGTAAGTAGCCTGTTAGTACTATAATTATATAATAAATTATACCTCAAACATCAAAATAAACCATAAAAACCCAAAATCACAGAGTAAGATTCAACCTTAGCCTCCTCAGCTCACATTAATCTCTCTTATTTTACATTTTACTGCTAAAATATACAGGATTTCTCCTCTTTTAGAGGGAAAGCTAGGAGTAAAGTGAGAGTAAACAGTGAGTAAAAGTGTAGTAGAGTTCTTTACCTGCAGCAGATCAGATCCTGTTTCTCTATAAAACACTGCGGACTCACATCTTCTTCTTCTTCTTATTTTTCTTTCAGGTTTATGGTAGAATAACTAAAAGTGCATTACCGCCCCCTACTGATCTGGAGTGGGAAGTGTGATTTGAGGAAGTGAAGTGACCAAAAACCCAAAGATAAAGGTTTATTTCTATAACAATTAATTATTTTTATTTTTTAACATCGAATACAAAATCTCATAGAGGTTTAATGTACAGTACAATAGGGGAAAATAGAAAATATATATAGAACAAAACAAAGAACAAGGGACTTAAAACAAAACATACATATTCTACAGGACTAAGTCTCAGTTTCATATAGAGCTGTTCTAAAACTTTTGACTGGTAGTGAATGTGTATTTTAAAAATAAGAGGGCACTTAAAAATTATGATTTTCTTTGATTTACCAAATTATCACAAGCAATCAAACCACCAAACTGAACTGCTTGAATTTTTACACCAGGAGTAAAGCAGCATAAAGTTATCCAAAAGCAGTGTGTAAGACTGGTGGAGGAAGAGAACATGATGCCAAGATGCATGAAAAAAAAAACTGTGATTAAAAACCAGGGTTATTCTACCAGATATTGATTAATTCTGAACTCTTAAAACTTTATGAATATGAAATTCATAATCAGAGAAACTGAAGTGATCTAATTTTTTCCAGAGCTATATTTCCTAATCTATGATTAATTCAAATTTACTGTTTTTTAAAAGGGTATAATTGCGTAGACCACGACAAGTTTTGTATAGAGCATTATACACGTTTTTACACATACAGTCCTTATTTTACAGCTTTTGCAGGATTTGGCGCCCAGTGGCATTTGTGAGAGTACCTGTACCTCCTCTTACACACCGCACACTGATGCGGTTTCTCAGTGTGAACGCGCTGGTGACCGTTGAGAATCCCCCGATGGGAAAAGCTCTTCCCGCACTCTGAGCAGTAAAACGGTTTCTCTCCGGTGTGAATGCGCCAGTGGCTTTTGAGAGTGTTAGCGTCTCTGAAACTGTGTCCACACTCGAAGCAGTAAAACGGTTTCTCTCCGGTGTGAATGCGCTGGTGGACCTGGAGCTGATACTTACTTCTGAAACCCTCGCCGCACTCCGAGCACCGGTGCGGTTTCTCTCCGGTGTGAATGCGCCGGTGGATCTGGAGCTGGTTCTTTAATCTGAAGCTCTTCTCGCAGTGTGAACACTGATGCGGTTTCTCTCCGGTGTGAAAACTCTGGTGTAGTTGGAATTGGCTGTGTGTTCTGAAGCGCATGCCGCACTCCGAGCAGTGATGCGGTTTCTCTCCGGTGTGGTTGAGCTGGTGTCGTTGGAAACTCGTCTTATTCGTAAAGCTCTTCTCGCAGTACGAGCAGTGGAGGACGCCATCTTTAACTGTATTCGTTTCTGTGAGTTCGTGAGATGAGCTGATCTGGAGAGTAGAACAGGATGCGACCTCTATACTCGACTCTATTTCCTCACATTTAACAATAATATCTTCTGTTTTCAACATCGTGAGATTTTCCTCCTTCTTCAGGTTGAGTCTCTCAGTTTTACGTAGAGTACACACTGGATACTGGGAGCAGGAGAGGGCTTTGTTCCATTCTGGAGGGAAATAATAATATTTATTTAATATTCTTATAAATATATTATTATATTTATATTATTATATAATAAATAAATATCCTCCTGAGACCCAGCGTCCTCATATGAGGACATTCCATTACTGCTCCTCTGCACCATTATTCTTAATTTTTTTTTTTTAAACGTTAACCCTTTAGCCTAGCACTATTTGGTGGTCACATGACAACATTATACTTAACTCATTAAAAAAACAAGATGGCGAGAATCCCAGGCAAACGTTTTCACAGCCAGGTAAAAAATATAGATTTTTATGTTTGAAACTAGGTTATTTACTTTCCGTAGAAATAAAAAATGTTTTTTTTTTACTAAATGGGTCCTTCTGATCTCGAATGGCAAGGTATTTTTTTTTCCAAAAATGCTTCCTTTACAAAGAGAAAGTTAAGTTTTTATATATTATTTATACTTGTTAGGTACTCCTGAATAGATAGAAGAAATAAAAAATGCACACCAAGCTAAAGTCCTGGTCTCAGGAGGATATACAGTGTAGGGGTGGGCGATATAGCCCTAAAATGATATCACAATATTTTATGGTATTTAAAAATAAATTCAAAAATACACATACAATATAATACTGCACACTCAGTATTATAAGTGAGCTATTAAAAATACAAGAATTTATCAGATTTGTAACAGAAGTCAATGATCCAGAATATCATGATACTAATAATAATTATAATAATGCACTCCGAATATCTCCATATATCCAGGATTAAAATAAAATAAATGATACTGGACAGATATAATCTGTCTCTATATAGTTAGATATATAATGGAAATGTGGTGGGTAGTGCACTATAGGACTATATAAGCTTTTGTTCTTAATGCCTTTATTTTTAGTTTAATTTTCATTAGTTTTATTTTTATTTTTATACTTTGGGTTATTTCTGAGGTGCAGGATTTAAAAATGTATTGTGTCATAAAAAAATCAACAAAATAAACCATTAAAAATATATATATATATATTCAGTTACTGTCAAACAAACAAAGAACTGTCTACAAAAAAAACGTAATACTGCTGATTAAAATAACAAACAGACTAAAACTCACACTTAAGATGAAAATAAAAACTATCAATGAGACACATCATCATCACACCAGAGAGAAAATCATAAACAAACTCAGAAACACAATAAAATCTACAGGTTTTACTCATTTTTACCAGAATTACCAACTAAAAACGCTTCTAAATAAATGAACAAACATGAAAACTAAGCATACGCTATGTGTAATTTTAGTTAGTTTTAGTTTGTTTTATAAACTCTTAATTCAGTTCCAGTTAGTTACTGTTTTGTTTTTGATTTTAATAACCGTTTTATTAGTTTTAGTTAATGGAAATGTTTTTTCACTTTTAGTTTTCATTATTTCATTATTTGGCTTTATTTTTTCCCCTTAAATTACTTTTACTTTCATACTTTTTTTAAGCTTTTTATAGTTTTGAAACCAGTACTTTTACTCTTGTACTTAAAGAGTTAAAGGCTTGAGTTGATACTTTAACTTCTATATAAGTATTTTATTAAACCCGAGTATCTATACTTCTATCCAATACTATAAAATCATCCTGTTTTACATCCTGTTTTAAAATCAGAGGATTTTTATAAAGCAGGGCTGATTTTTGCTAAGAGTCAGAACTGCTTACAGAGTCTCAACAGCGCCCGTTTCTGAGTTTACTTGATCTTACTTTTAGAATCTACCGCATTTCTCCTCCATCAGAGAGAGAGTGAGGAGTAAAGTGAGAGTAAACAGTGAGTAAAAGTGTAGTAGAGTTCTTTACCTGCAGCAGATCAGATCCTGTTTCTCTATAAAACACTGCGGACTGAGAGCTTCTTCTTCTACTTATTTTTAATTTTAGATCAACTAAAAGTGCATTACCGCCCCCTACTGATCTGGAGTGTGGAGTGCGCTATCGGGAAGTGACGGAATTATTCAATAATACCCAAATAAAATAGAGAGAAAGCCTAAAATGCACTAAAATTATTTTGAAATTCTATGATCCCAGATATAAATTGAAAAAAAAAAGCATTGCTTTTACTCTATAAATTTTATATCCCCAATAAAGCTAGGGAAGTACACTTAAAAAAATACTTTACATTGTTGGAGAAACGTTATCCGTATCCATTTTTAGTCATATATTTAAATAAATACAGGTAATAAACTATCAAAAAGTTTGATTCGTCAAGCTCAGGTATCAAAGCAGTTTTTTAAATTAGATTACGCCATAGACTGTATATAAAGATGGACGCCGTGTCGTTCCCATTCATTCAATGAAAATTAAGCCAAAATCTTCCGCCATTTTGGCGATTCAGAGACCAGAGTCTGCGCAGTAGAGACCAGAGGAGGGAGAAAGACTGTGGAGAGCTCCTACTCATTTAAATAACCCCGCCCCTGAGGGCTGCCTCGAGGTCACAGGCTGCAGAGCGGGGCGGAGCGGAGCTGACGGTCTGTTATTGGTCCCGCCCATAACCAGCCCTTTTACCATAACCACACCTGTTTTGAATAGAGCTGAATAACGTTTTACAAAACGAATTCTGTGAGAATATAAAAATTTGACAATATAAGCAGAGGTTACACTAGCTGCTGCATTTAAATAAAGGAGGTAGAATTACAGCATATTAGAAAAAAACGTGATTAAAAGTTGTTCTGTTTTGCCATTGAAACCTATGGGGATGGGTGGGGTTACACAGCTTTCTGCAGCCGAACAGCAGGGGGCGCCCGACCTGTGGTGGCTTCACTTTTGAGAGACGATGCTCTGTCCAGCTATATACAGTCTATGGATTACGCAATATATTTGGTAACTTACAGTAACAGGGTTGCAAGTAACAGGGTTGCAAATCTAGGCTAAGTTGTGGTTTACCCCAGAAACAGATGCTAACTGTAAAATTTAGCTATGTATACAAGATCAAGCACAAACATGGTTATATAAGTATATAAAGTAAATTTTGACTCTACTCATTATTAGTCTAACAACATGAGTAACAGGGTTGAGTTCACTGAGAGACACACACAACTTCGACAAACTTGAAAATTGTTAGAGCACTTACTCTTGGTTTTGCCATGTGGGCAGAAAATGTCCTTGTGATGTCACTTCCTTTGTGCCAGTAGACAGTAATATTTTTAACTCTTTCTCTGCAGGTAAAATTCCTTATGGTAACAGGGTTGAGCGCATGTTGTGGGACACAACTTAACAGCATAAAAACTATAACATGCAAAACAATGTAGACCAAAGAAGCTGTTTTCATAAGTAAAGGAGATGCAGATCAACAATATACAAGAGGAAGTCGTTTATTTACAGCTTATTTTAATTGTTAAATTTGCCAAAGGAGTTGGTCACCCAATGAGTGGGACAAGAGAAAACGGCCATTTTTTGAGGTGGTCCAAAGGTATTTTTGAGTCTTTTGAATAATATAAGGAGCTTATTTTTACACCATATTTTACAGTTTGTCTTATAACAAGTACATTTCTCTCAAAAAATAGTCATTTAGATATTTTGGATATGTACACTTGAAATTTAAGTGGTGGAACAGGAAATGTACCAAAATCCTGGAATGTCCCACATAACAGTGCATTAGAGGAGACTTTAGATTTGATGTTATATATTTGGGAATTAACCCCATGGAAAAGTACCCCTAGCAACAAGTAAAAAGGCGTTGACTAGAAATTGGCTTCAATCAAACTCGCCACAAAAAGAATTCTTTATTAATGTAGTAAAAGAAGTCTTTATAATGGAAAATCAACCCCAATGTATTTGTTTTGTAGGACACTCACTGTAATCTCCCTCAAACCCTGTAAATAGTTTTTAAACACATAGGCGGTACATAACCTGTAATATTGTAGTAATTGTAAGTAATGGATGTTGAGGAGGGTGTATGAAGGTATGTATGTGTACATGTATGTTTATGTATGTATGAGTATATATATGGGTATATATGTGAGCAAGTGCAGGTGTGCACTATGTATGTGTGGATATGTGGATATGTGTCTAGATATGTGTACACCTATGCATAAAGAGTGTACTTTTATGGTATATATATATATATATATGGTATATATCTTGTCAACAATACTTACTGATGTGAAGAATTTGTAAAGAAATAATTTGTATGATTCCGTTTCAATAAAAACTTAAATAAAAAAACAAAAACAAAATGAAAATACTTTACAACATATATATCCTTCGAATTAGATACTTGCAAAATTTGAAAATATAGATGTTAAATCTTAATTTTATCTTTTTTTAATGTTCCGTTGTATCTAAATTCTGACGATACTTTGCTTCTTTCTTTTTGAAGAAATCTTTTTGAATATGCCACAAATTTACCTAGATATAGAGTACATTATTAGTATTTTTATATTATTGAGTAAATACTACATTCACCGATGTAAATACTTGACCTCAATACCAAAATTAGAAATTTTATTTACTCTGAAATCCTTTAGAATAGCTAAGAATAAGAAATTCTATTTAATTTTTAAATTAACTGTAATTCCGGAAATGCTGTTCTAACTCACTATAGGGTGAGCTTTGATTCATTTTAGCAAATGTGTTTTTAGCAAACTTCACATGATCTGTAAGATTCCTTTAGAAAATAATGTGAAAAAATTTAACTTTTAACAGTTTTAACAAACAACTAAATTTTAACCACAAATCTCACAGCTTTTTTTTTTAAGATGCAAGTCAAATTTACATTTAACAGGTTTTTAATACATAATTTACTCTCATTACTAGAAATAAGTTTAAGTTAAATCCATTCCTATAAAATTCATTACATATTTGATTATAAATCTCTGTATTATAAGAATGTAACCAGTTAGTAAACACTATAAAATCAGTAAATAAAGATCTGCTGAGTGTACAGAGCTGTGAAGTGCTGATGATCAGTATCTGTCATTAGCTCAGTATGGTGATCATGCTAATAGTGCTAATAGTGCTAATGCTAATAAACGACCCGTTACTGAGGATAACAGCTCTTAATGATTCAGGGAGGGACCAAGGTTAGAATAGCTTTTAATTTTATAGTATAGTTTAATTTTATTTAGTTTTGGTTAGTTAGTTTTAATTAGTTTTTAGAGCAGGTTTCCAAGTTTTTTTTTATATTATTAATGCTTAGTTTTAGTTTAGTTTCATTAGTTTTAATATTAGTTTTAGGTTTTTCATACTTTGGGTTATTTCTAAGGTGCAGGATTCAAAAAGGTATTGTGTAATAAAAAAAAACAATAAACTAAATAAACCATTAAAAATATATATTCAGTAACTGTTAGAAAAAGTATATATGTAATACTGCAGATTAAAATAACCAACAGACTAAAACTGAAAAAAAAAGACCCTATCCATGAGACACGTAATAAACAACATAAAAAACATAAACAAACTCCAATAAAATCTACAGGTTTTACTCACTAAAACACTTCTAAATAAATTAACAAAGATTAAAACAAAGGATATTGTAACTGTAATTTCAGTTTGACTTAGTTAAGTTTTATAAACTGTCAATTCAGTTAGTTTTTAGAGCATGATGATTTTATAAGTTTTTATTTTTTTATTTATGTTTAGTTTTAAACCATTAAAAGAAAAACATATATATATATATATACTGTACTGAGTTACTGTATTGTAATACAGCTGCTTAAAATAGTCAGTAGACTAAAACTCACATTAAGATGAAAATTAAAACCCTATCAATGAGACAGAATCATCATCACACCAGAGAAAAAAAACATAAACAAACTCAGAAACACAATAAGATCTACAGTTTTTACTCATTTTTACCAGAATTACCAACTAAAGACGCTGATAAATAAATAAACAAAGAAAACTAAAACTATGCAAATTCTACCTGTAATTTCAGGTTCAGTTCCAGTTAGTTCTGTTTATTTCTTTTAATTGACGTTTTATGAATTTCAGTTAACAAAAATGTTTTTTCAATTTTAGTTTTTTCATTCGTTTTTGTTACAATAATAATCGATTGCTTTATTAGGCTGCATCAAACACTGTATACCATGTGACACTGGGAAATATAAACCCACGGTGAACGATAAGTCTCAGGACTTTTCAGCAACGGGAACCAAATTGGCCCCAAGTTTTGCTTTCCTTTTTGTAGGTTACTTGGAAGAACAGGTTTTATATGAAGTACAAAAACAGCAATATCTCTCTAATACTATTTAATGGAAAAGATATATAGAAGACGTTTTCTTTGTTTGGAAAGGTACAGTCAATCTGTAGATGGAATTTGTACAATTTTTAAATATTAACTTTGCGGAACTAAGATGTAATAATACTACTAATAATAAAATAATCGAATTAAATTAATAATTAACTAATTAAAGTAATAATACAAAACTATTAAAAATAAAATAAAATGAACTATTTTCATACTTATAACTTAAAATAGACCAGAAAACAGACGTTCACTGATCGTGCGCCTTATATAATGTGCAATAAATATATAAATATGCAATAAATATAAAGTGCTCAGACAAAATTCTATTCTGTGTGTGCAAGATAATAAGGTACTAATAATAAAACTTGGTTTAATTGATGAGAAATTAAGATCAAAAGAAGATAAGATTAATACAGTAAAAAAAACAATTAAAATTAAGCTAAAACTAACTTTTACTTTAAAGAAGGTAAAAGGTAATAATACAAAACTTTAAAATAATAAAATAAAATGAATTATTTTTATACTGTGGTGGAAAATAAAGATTAGTGACAGAAGAAACACGAAAATCTGAGTCTGGATCAAGTGAGCAGCAATTATTTAATAGGAGAAAAAAGACAGATTACATTACAAAGCATGCAAAAAACAGTAAATGAAACATTACAAAGATAAAATAAAATGTAGTGGATTTTATAATTATGTATTATCAACACAACCTGATATAAAACAGCACATTTATCTTAATAAAGAACAGGAAATTAAACATTACAGCCATGCAACGGAAATTTAACTCACAATAAAAGCATTTTTATGTTTCTTCTACCTCAGTTCTATTTTTGTGTTCAGTGGGAGAACGAGTGTATTATGAAAAAATGAATATAGTTTGGCATCCCATTACTTTACAATAATACAGTAATATCACTGGAAATGTATGTTTTGAACACATGAGAAAGATCTTAAAGAATTTAGTGGTGTGATTTTATAATAACCCTTTGATTTTCCTGTTTTATAGGACTCCAAACTCTTGATTTATTTTTCAAGAGATGTAAATTTCAAAATAGATGTTTACTGATGGTGCTGCTTATAATCCGCTAATAATCAGAGTAGCAGTATTTTGTTTGTATAAGATAGTAACAGTAATTTATTTTAAATACTCGAGGAGGATCTTCTTCGATTGAAGCTGCCGCTGATCAATAAGCCAGCGCTCGCTGCAGTAGCGCTCGTGAGCTCCGGTTAGCTCTGTTAGCATCCGCCCCTTCGGCAGAGCCCCGCCCACCGTTATAGGACACGCCTCCAACAGCTTCTCATAGGCCGCTTGTTGTTCCCTGTTTTCGGGGGCAGAATCAGTGGTGTTATCCTCCTGCTCACTAGAAGTAGAGAAAACCAGAGAAACCATGAGATACAGAACACAGGAAAACCATGAGATACATAACACAGGAAAACCATGAGATACATAACACAGGAAAACCATGAGATACATAACACAGGAAAACCATGAGATACAGAACACAGGAAAACCATGAGATACAGAACACAGGAAACCATGAGATACAGAACACAGGAAACCATGAGATACATAACACAGGAAACCATGAGATACAGAACACAGGAAAACCATGAGATACATAACACAGGAAAACCATGAGATACATAACACAGGAAAACCATGAGATACATAACACAGGAAAACCATGAGATACAGAACACAGGAAAACCATGAGATACATAACACAGGAAAACCATGAGATACATAACACAGGAAACCATGAGATACAGAACACAGGAAAACCATCAGATACAGAACACAGGAAAACCATGAGATACAGAACACAGGGAAACCAGGGCTGTTAGCGTTAAAGCGCTAACGCAGGGGTGTCCAAACTACGGCCCGCGGGCCATTTCCTTTTTTGGAGCGCGAGGTATTTTAGAAATAGAATGAAAGTTGGCCCGCTGTTAAGCAAGTTTTTATAATTCAAAGTTTGAACGCTAGATGTCTGAAACGGGCCAAAGAGTCTAAAAGCGGAGAGAGTGTGCATTTCTAGCGCAGAAAAACGGGCCAAAGAGTCTAAAAGCGGAGAGAGTGCACATTTCTAGCGCAGAAAAATGGGCCAAAGAGTCTAAAAGCGGAGGGAGTGTGCATTTCTAGCGCAGAAAAATGGGCCAAAGAGTCTAAAAAGCGGAGATAGTGCGCATTTCTAGCGCAGAAAAAAAGGCCAAAGAGTCTAACAGCGGAGAGAGAGTGCACTTCTAGCACAGAAAAACGGGCCAAAGAGTCTAAAAGCGGAGAGAGTACACATTTCTAGCACACAAAATCAGGCCAAATAGTCTAAAAGCAGAGAGGGTGCGCGTTTCTAGCACAGAAAAACAGGCCAAAGAGTCTAAAAGCGGAGAGAGTGCGCATTTCTAATCATTCATAATCATCAAGTTATGATTAGTTAAATCCAAACAAAGGTGACTTCATAACCTTTATAAACATGTTACTCCACATTACATTTACTGTTGTTAGAATAAATTATATGTGCAAAATCTGAATTATATACATATACAACAAAAAACAATCAGTTATGTGATTATATTGGCATGTTAATTCTGTTATATATTTATATATTTACATTGGATCCTGTGTTTTAAGTTTACGTTTTATAGCTATTTTTGGCAGCAGTTAATATAAAAATATAAACGTATAAACGTTAGATAACCCAAACCCTCCCAGTCTGTTAGCAGAACAAGACATTATCCTAAAAGTCGTTTTTATTACAGTATATTGTGTTTTATTATTACTATTGTTGTGATTCACTGCTCTGATTACTGAACTCAAATTCAGCCCCCCCGCCAGGAAAAGCGCCCTCTCTTTGTTCTTAGTTCTAGATAAAAGCGTGGATTATAGTTTTAGCTAACTTTAATTAGGGTCTCATTTTTATATTTTTTTTACACACACACTCGACACCCCATGCACTCCACACCAACCACTTAGCAACACCTTAGCAACCACCTGGTAAATGTTAGCAACTGCCTAGCAACTGCTTAGCAACTATGTAGAATATGTTAGCAACTGCCTAGCAACCACTTAGCAACTAAATGAAACACGTTAGCAACTGCCTAGCAACCACTTAGCAACCACTTTAGAAATGATAGCAACTGCCTAGCAACCAGATAGCAACTGCTTAGCAACCACCTGGAAAATGTTAGCAACTGCCTAGCAACCATTTATCAAACACTTAGGAACCATGTGGAATATGTTATCAACTGCCTAGAAACTACCTAGCAACCACTAAGCAACACCTTACTATATCAGACAATTATTAGCTTTCCAGCCAATGCTTTTTGGACTTTAACATTTAGCTGGAAGTCAACAGCATAGCAACCACTGTTTGCACGCTTCAGACAGAAACAGTTATTAGCGCACTTTTCCAAGCCAACTTAAAGATCGTTATCGAACTTTCCTTTTCTTTTTTCTGATATTCATCCCCACGTTTCCTACGCCAACGAACACCACTAATATAAATATAATTACATTTCACATTTATTACATTTAATCTTTTATTTAAATTAAAATATCCACTATAAAACTTGCGTCTGAAGAAGAACGAGTGCAATCAATCACAGTTAATCACAGAGTATTGTTGTGGTTATTCTAATGAAAACATATTATATATATTTGATATATTTCACACTTACTATGAGTGAGTGGTGAGTCTCTTGAGCAGGACACTCGCCGCCACCACGTTCCCAAATTCCTGCATGCAGTAGTGCATCTCTGCATTTTCTGAACAGGAAGTGAGACGTCCCTCCGTCAGGTGCTTCTCGTCATCCGTCATCCTGCTGGTGAACGTCCTGGAAGTGTTGCGGGACTTTTTATCATCCTCCTCTTCATCACCCGGCGTCCTGCTGGAGGACGTTCTGGGCATCCAGCTGCTCTCTTCATCATCCTCCTCATCATCTTCCTCATCCTCTTCTTCATCATCCATCATCCTGCTGGAGAACGTCCAGGTGGTATGTTCATCCTCATCTTCCTCTTCCTCATCGTCCGTCGTGGTCTCTTCCTCCTCCTCTTCCTCTTCCTCCTGGCGCTTCCTCTTCTTCCTCGACCGAACTGAGCTCGGCTCTTCGCTGTCCGAACCAGACGCCTGTAAAAAGAACGTTAAAAACACGTTAAAATCACTTTTAAAGTGCTTCCCCCAGCACACACACACACCCGATCACACTCTTTATAACAGGTTATAACAGGTTATAACATATCAAATACATTAAATCAATTAAATACTGAAGATCTTACCGTCTCCTGCTGCTGATTCACGCTCTCTCGTTTCCTCACATCAGGACTGAAATAAAATAAAAACATATTTTATTAATTCTCATGAACGCTCAGGAACGAGGGTGGAAGTATTTATTAAACTAACAAGAGAAAACTGAACGAAAAACGCAAATCAAGAATAAACTAGGCTAAGAAAAAAACTGACTTTATAAACAGACTAAAAAAAAAATAAAAAACAAAGAATACAAAACAAAACTAAAACTAAACAGATTTAACAAGAAACAATGAACAATCAACAACAAACCAACTAAAATATGAGAAACACAAAAAAATATACACAAAACATTTCACAAAATATAAGAAACATTTTATGTGACACTAGTAAGGAACAGGGGTGTCATCATGTTTTCCTTCTAACTCAGCAAGTTAACTAAAGCTAAGCTAAGTAAACAGAACTGTAATTCTTATAAAAAAACATTTTCTTAATCAAGTGCTGGATGTTAATCTACACAGATTTCTCTCCTGAAAACTGTTTGTTTGGCATGATGCATTAGCATTATTGGCTAACCATTAGCTCTAGTAAATACCGCCCGCTAGCGCTACACTGAGTAACCCTGAGTGTTCCGGTAAACCACGGCGATATTAGCAAGTTGTTCATACCACATAGCTTATTTTAGCACAGTAAACACGGAGACTACAGTACAATACTTAGCGTGTTAGCAGCTAATGCTAATACTGCTAAAACTGAACTGAAAACTCCTGTATAATGCTGTATAATACTTCAGTGGAGTGGCTTTAATACCTGCTCCCTAATATCCTTAATAAAATTAAAGGACTTCTAAAGAATTTTAGTGCGCCTTTTAGTGTGAAAAATACAGTATATATGCAAGGAGGGCGAGGAACACCTGGGGAAGGAAACGAGGGGGCGGGGTTACAAACAAGACACACCATAGCACATAGCACCATAACACTAACAGCTAGGGCTCAGACAGGACTATAACAAAGGATCATGTGCTTTAAAATAAATTTTTATTTTAAACACTCACCCAGAGCTCTCAGAATCTGAATCTGATTCACTCTCAGCCACGCCCACTGCAGGGGGAGGGGCTTCGGGCAGATATGGAATAAGAGGAGGAATGGCTTCAGGAGGGATGTTGACCACAACGTTCCCCCTGTCCTTCAGCTGCGCCATAAAACTGTTAAAAACAAAAATGAAATAAAAACGGGAATCAGCTTTTTAGGATTGGTTTTAAAAGGGTTTTTAGGTAAAACTGATTAAAGTATCAGAGTTTTACCAGCGGATAGGATCCGGCTGATCCATGATCCTCCTGATCAGACTGTAGTCCCACACCCGACCGTCCCTCAGCAAATCCTGCGCCGTCATCTTCTCCATTTCCACCTCCCTCTCCACCTCAGCTGCAGACCTCCCCCTCATGCACCGCCTCCTCAGGTGAGCCCCCAGGTTCCAGCGGGTCTTCTTACAGACGGGACACAGCAGGTACGGCCTGTAACAACCCTCGCTGTTACAGAAAAAACATACATTAAAAATACAGATTATTATAACTTTTTACTTTCTGTACACCTTTACCTTTATTTCATTTATTCATTTCTTTTTATTCTTTACTTTGAGTCCAGTTACTTAAAATAAGGTAAAAAAAATTCTAAGAAAGACTGATTAAGATAAGTATTCCTAAAAAAATAAGATATATTGCTTTAATTTTTTTTTCACACTTTAAATATATACACTTTTATCTTTTAAAATAAACATAAATTGATTTTTACTTTTTTTAAGGAAAAAAAAAATCATGTTAATCATGCATTGTTATATGTAAATAAAATAATTCAGCATAAAAGGATAAAATATAATGTATCTTTTTATACATCTAATTTTCTGTTTTACATTTTGAGCCTTGTTTTATTTTATTTTGGCATGTTACCTTGTTATTTAATTTATTTTATCATTGTACACAAATAAAAATGTATTAACTAAAAGTGAAAAAAACTGTAATTAAAAGAAAAAACAGTAACTAACTGGAACTGAATTGAGAGTTTATAGAACGAACTGAAATTTTATGTAGAATATGTTTTTTGTCTTTGTTCATTTAGTTGTAAGTGTTTTACGTTAGCAATTCTGGTAAAGAGGAGTAAAACCTGTATATTTTATTGGGTTTTTTTATTTGTTTAATATCTTTTATCTCTGGTGTGATGATTTTATTTATTTTTATTTGTTTTTAATTGTTTTATTGTATTTTATGTTTCTTTTAAAAGATAAAAAGTGTATATAATTAAAGTGTGTTCAGATGCTACATGTTCTACACTGCAAAAAACAATCTAATGATTTTTTTTAGGAAAACTTATCTTAATCAGTTTTCTTAGAATTTTAATTGGACTCAAATTAAGCACAAAAAGTCTCCAGTCAAGTTATTCTGATTCTTGTTTTCAAATTTAAGGTGATTTCTGTTTTTCCTACTTTTGTCTAGTTTTTGCCAATAGTATTTTTTGCAGTGGAAAAATAAAACTACAAAATTTACTTAAAAAATAAAAACTACAGCGTGTATACATATATATATACATACACACACACACACACAGTTTAAGACAGATAATAAAACTGTACTCACACGAATGCAGCCATCTCAAGCAGGAAGAAGATCTACGAGCAGAAAGAAGCAAAGATCAGTGAAGCAGCTTCCAAACTAAAACTAGAAGTAGAACTGAGACTCTCAGTTCCAGCTTTTATGTAGGGATATAACCCTGCCCCTCCAGTCTCACAGTCCCTCCCACTACCACCCAGTCCCTCCCACTACCACCCAGTCCCTCCCACTCCATTAACAAAAAATAACAAAATAACAAAAACTAAAAGTGAAAAACATTTTCTTCAACTGAAACTAATAAAAACTGTAACTAAAAGAATCAAACTGTAACTAACTAGAACTGAATTGAGAGTTTATAAAATTAACTGATATTACAGTGTCATTGTATGTGTATTAAGTGTTTTTTAGTTGGTAATACTGTTAAAAATGAGTAAAAACTGTAGATTTTATTGTGTTTGAGTTTGTTTATGATTTTCACTCTGGTGTGATGATGATGTGTCTCATTGATAGAGTTTTTATTTGCATCCTAATGTGAGTATTACATGCAGATTTTAGTGTACCTTTTTGAATCCTGCATCTCAGAAACAACCCAAAGTATAAAGAAAAAAAAGACTAAAACTAATGAAAACTAAACTAAAACTAAACATTAATAAAAAACGAAAAACAAAAAACCCTAGCAAACCTGCTCTAAAAGCTAATTAAAAATAACTAAATCACGATTTTACTGAACTAAATCGAACTGAAATTACAGGTACAATATTCTTTATTTTAATCTTTATTTATTTAAAAGTGTTTTTAGTTGGTAATTCTGGTAAAATTAGTAAAACCTGTAGATTTTTATTGGGTTTCCGAGTTTGTTTATGTTTTTCTCTCTGGTGTGATGATGATGATGATGTGTCTCATGGATAGGTTTTTTTATTTTAATTTTAAGTGTGAGTTTTAGTCTGTTGGCTATTTTAAGCAGCAGTATTACATGCAGTTTTTAGTGGACAGTTGGATGTTTAATATATATTTTAATGGTTTATTTTGTTGAGTTTTTATTACACACTACCTTTTTAAATCCTGCACCTCAGAAATAAACCAAAATATAAAAAAATAAAACTAATAGTAAAACTGATTAAAACTAAACTAAAACTAAGCATTAATCAAAAAATTAAAATGTGGAAAAACTAGCAAACCTGCTCTAAAACTAATTAAAACTAACTGAATTGAGAGTTTATAAAACTAACTATTTTGAACTGAAATCACAGGTACAATTTGCTTCGTTTTAATCTTTGTTAATTTATTTTTAAACATTTTTTGAGTTGGTAATTCTGGTAAAAAATAAGCATCAGTGTTTCATATATTTTTTTTGTGGACAGTTGTTTGTTTAACAGTAACTAAATATATAAATATATATTATTTTTTATGGTTTATTTTGTTGAGTTTGTATTACACAACACCTTTTTAAATCCTGCACCTCAGAAACAACACAAAGTATGAAAAAAACTAAAACTTATATTAAAACTTAGGAAAACTAAATTAAAACTAAGCATTAATAAAAATAAAAAAATAATTACAACTAACTGAACTGGAGGAGGAATGGTCAAAACTAAATAAAATTAAACTATACTATAAAATTAAAAGCTATTCTAACCTTGGTCCCTCCCTGAAACATTAAGAGCTGTTATCCTCAGTAATGGGTCGTTTATTAGCATTAGCACTATTAGCACTATTAGCATGATCACAATACTGAGCTAATGACAGATACTGATCATCAGCACTTCACAGCTCTGTACACTCAGCAGATCTTTATTTACTGATTTTATAGTGTTTACTAACTGGTTACATTATTCACATAAAAGAGGTTTATAATATAAAATATGTGATGAATTTTATAGGAAAGGACTTCATTTTAAACTTCTTTCTAGATATGAGAGTAAACTACTTATTAAACGTCTGATAAATGTAAATTTGACTCACAGTTAGATTAGTTGTGAGATCTTTTTTTTAACTGTTAAATATTCTGTAGCCAAACTGTAATAAAGATAAGACTTCAGATAATTTTCTAAAAAATGTTACTCAAAATGTGAAGTCTGAACATTGTTGTTTTATTCTATAAACTACAGACAACATTTCTCCCAAATTACAAATAAAAATATTCTCATTTAGAGTATTTATTTACAGAAAATGAGAAATGACTGAAATAACAAAAAAGATGCAGAACTTTCAGACCTCAAATAATGCAAAGAAAACATAAAGTTCATATTCATAAAGTTTTAAGAGTTCAGAAATAATCAATATTTGGTGGAATAACCCTGGTTGGTTTTTAATCACAGTTTTTTTTTTTTCATGCATCTTGGCATCATGTTCTCCTCCTCCACCAGTCTTACACACTGCTTTTGGATAACTTTATGCTGCTTTACTCCTGGTGTAAAAATTCAAGCAGTTCAGTTTGGTGGTTTGATGGCTTGTGATCATCCATCTTCTTCTTGATTAAATTCCAGAGGTTTATAATTTGGTAAAATCAAAGAAACTCATCATTTTTAAATGGATTCTTATTTTTTTTACAGAGCTGTTTTCTTTTAAATCTGCCCCAAACTGTGCATTTTTTTTCAATAAAGAGATCAGAGAAGTGTAGCGCAGGTTATGCATTTAATTTTTGCACGTTTTTTTTTTTTTTTGCATGTTAGCAAGGAAAAGCAATGCATCTTGTTGATTACATTTTACATTTTTACACTGCTTTTTTTTTACATTTTGCTGCTTTTAAGTTTAAAAGTCAGGACACATTTAATTAAAAAAATGAGATAATTCAGACAATGCATTTTATTCACTTTATATTAATAGTATATAATATAATCTAATAATGTCAATATTGCATGATTTTAATCTGGAAGCTCGTTTTTAATGCATTTGTGTTTCTTTAAGTTGGAATGTCTGAAGTTCTTGCCGCAGTCAGAGCAGTAATACGGTTTCTCTCCGGTATGAATTCTCCGGTGGATTTGGAGATTGCTCAGTTGATTGAAGCTCTGCCCGCACTCCGAACAGTGATACGGTTTCTCTCCGGTATGAATTCTCTGGTGGGTTCGGAGGTGAGTCTGTTGTTTGAAGGTCTTCCCGCAGTCTGAGCACTCGTACGGTTTCTCTCCGGTATGAATTCGCTGGTGTTTTCGGAGTTTACCCTGCGTAGTAAAGCTCTTCCCACACTCGAGGCAGTGATGCGGTTTCTCTCCGGTATGAATTTGCTGGTGTCTTCGCAGGTTACTCTGCTGATAGAAACTCTGGCCGCAGTCGGAGCACTCGTACGGCTTCTCTCCGGTATGAATTCGCCGGTGTTTTTGGAGATTTGCGTGTTGGGTAAAACTTTTGCCGCAGTCTGAGCAGAGAAACGGTTTCTCTCCGGTATGAATTTGCTGATGTCTTTGGAGATTACTGCGTAGCGCAAACGTCTTCCCACACTCTGAGCACTCGTAGGGTTTCTCTCCGGTATGAATTCGCCGGTGTCTTTGGAAATGACTGAGTCCCATAAACGTCCTCCCACAGTCTGAGCAGCAGTGAGTTTCTGGTGTTGGTCTAGGAGATAAATTAGCGTTGAGAAGATCTGAAGGTGTTTTCTCAGGGCTGGAGGTGATAGAAACCGTACTCTCGCGTTTAACCTCTCCAGACTTCAGCATTGTGAGAGACGTCTGGATATCTCGTGTTTGCGAGAGTAAATTTTAACTGTAGAGGCAGTTTTAAAGAATTCATTCGAAGACGACGCCAACAACGATGACGATCGGAAACTGGTCTTTCTGGAAGAGACGAAAAATTATAATGTCATATATTTTTGTAATTCGATAATATTTTAGCTTTGCAAATGTATTTGTGTATTAAAGTCAAGTATATTGGACTGTAGTCTGAGCGATTACTGTGTTAAAACAAGCTATTGGGGAAAAAACGCTGGCTAATATCACCCTGGCTTACCAGAACAGTCAGGGAACCTCAGTGTAGTGCTGGCTAGCTCTAGGGGTTAGCTGCTAATGATAATGCTAATGCTGCTGCACCCAGCCTTAGTAAAAATCTGGAAATCTAAGCTTACTGTAAATAAAGAAGAGAAATCTGTGTCGATTAACATCCAGCGCTTGTTTGACTTTGAAATTCTTCTAGACCAGCTGATTTAGAAAGGGAACATGGAGACACCCATGTTCCTTACTAGTGTTGCATAGATAGTGCCCCTTACAATATGGTGCGCCTTAAAATCCGTAAAATACATTGCACAAAGTGGAGGGAATAATTCTACATTAATCGATTTCAACCACCAGCTTTAGACTAGTGGTTTTCAAACTGTGGCACTGTGGTATTGTATTTGGAACAATAAAATGATATATTTAAGATGACTGAAAATTAAAGGCCTGTTTTTCTTCATATTTCCAGTTTCTTATAGTTGTATTTTCATTAGGTGGTGTCAAATTTAACAGACTGTTTGATACTCTGGAGTTATGGCAACTGGAAACTGAGCAAAAGGCAATTTTTACTACCTCAGTAGTATAAATTAATGCTAAGTTCAGAGGATCATAATAAAAACATGATAAAATAATTTTCCTTGTTTTTTTAGGATATTAAAAGGGACATTGGTCTATTTTCATAATTTCATGTCATCTTCAACAAGCTATTTGATAATATGGAGTTTAGACAACTGGAAATATGCAGAACAGGCAATTAATTCTCATCCAATATTTTGAATGCACAAACTTCAGAGAGTCATAATAAAAAAAATGGTACAGTACCTTTCTTTGATCTTTAGGCTATTCACAGTCTAATAGTTCTATTTTCATAATTTGGTGTTAAACTGAACAGACTATTTAATAATCTGGACTTAGGGCAACTGGAAATATGAACATCAATCATCAATTTATTCTCATTTAGAATTGATCATATTCAGAATGCCATATTCAGAGGGTCATATTAAAAATCATGGTACAGTAATATTTCTTAATCTTCAGGCTATTCACAGTCTTATAGTTATAATTTCATTATTTGGTGTGAACTTCAACAGACTATTTAATAATCTGGAGTTAAGGCAACTGGAAATATGCAGAACAGACAATTTATTCTCCTTCAGTATTGTATTAAATGCCAAGTTCAGAGGGTCATAATAAAAAAATGGTACAGTAATATTTCTTATTTTTTGGGATTTTCACAGTCTAATAATTCTAATTTCATTATTTGTTTTCAAATTGAACAGAATATTTGATAATCTAGAGTTACGGCAACTGGAAATATGAACAACAGGCTATTTATTGTCAATTAATTTTCTCAAATGCCAGCTTCGGAAGGTCATAATAAAGAGATTATACAGTAATAATCTTTGTTCTTTGGGATATTTACAGTGTAATAGTTATATTTTTATAATTTGGTTTCAAATTAAACAGACTGTTTGATAATCTGGAGTTATGGCAACTGGAAATATGCAGAACAGGCTATTTATTCCCTTATTCTCTCTACTTAAAAGCTAAACTCATTTTGCTCACCCCAATCCTGCTCTATACTGGTGAATCATTATTATATAGTATTTCAACTTTTTAAGGTGGACCTTATCTATCTATCTATCTATCTATCTATCTATCTATCTATCTATCTATCTATCTATCTATCTATCTATCTATCTATCTATCTATCTATCTATCTATCTATCTGCTGCTGATCTGGAGTCAGGAGTAAAGTGAGAGTAAACAGTGAGTAAAAGTGTAGTAGAGTTCTTTACCTGCAGCAGATCAGATCCTGTTTCTCTATAAAACACTGCGGACTGAGATCTTCTTCTTCTTCTCCTTTTGTGTTTTTATGGCAGTTTGGCACCAAATTTATATGGAGCATTACTGCCACCATCTGGACTGGAGTATATGGTTCAGGAGTTTACAAGAAAAAAAAATAAAAATAAAATAAAAATAAATAAAATACAATAATAATCCCAAATCCTGTTAATTCGTCCAGTATTTTTTAAGAAACAAATTTAATATTTGAAACGGACGTCACCTGTACTTAATTGCAGAATTCCCTTAAGACTGAACAGGGGTGGGTTTTCTTACTTAAGATTGATGGTAGGCCTGTCACAATAATCGCAATATCGATTTATCGTACAATAAATGAACATGATCTCAATCATTTTTGATAATGGTAATATCGTATGTTGTGTTTATTTTTGTTTGTTCGCACACACTACAGTGAACAGTATTTTAGCCAGTCATGCTTCAATATTAATAATTGTGACTCCATACACACAGTATGGACTAAAGTAGATGAAGAAATAAATATATAATCCTAAAATAATTATTCAAAAATAATAAAAGACATTATTATTATTAATTTTTGCCATCTTTAAAAGTGTGTAATTGCATTTTTATGCTATTCTGTTTTCATTATATCAGTGGTATTTAATAGTCTTAAAATTACAATTGTATCGCAATAACTTCTAGGACAATATATCGTCCACAAAATATTCTTATTGTGACAGACCTAATTGTTCGATAATTAGATAATTCGATTTTTTCAAACCCGTGTGTAAACTCACTCGCAGATTAACGAGTAAACTGACCCAATCGTTATTTTTAAAGTTATTTATAAAGTTAAGCAGTTCAGCAATTTTAAGTTGCTTCCAGTTCAGTACCTTAAACACTAATTTTAAGGGAGAAAAGGTATTATTTCCATGGTTGAATTATTATATTATATTATTTTATATTATGTTATGTTATATTATAGGGCATATTGGAACTGATCAATCAAACCCATGAATAAATCATTAAAATCCAGATTAGTGATGTTAGAGTGTTTTACATTAATGTTGCAATTAATGCAATTAATACATTTCTGCAGATGATGCTCACAGACTAAACAAAGCTGCAAACTCTCCAGGTCTGTGGATTCTGTAACCAGGCTGTTACTGTACCATTCACACACTTATATACAATTTATATCAGACCAGGAATTACAGGAATTTAACACCACATTATGAAAATAGAACTGTATCACTGTAGACAGTCTAAAAAAAATAAAAATATTACTGTACCATTTCTTTATTATGACCTTCTGAACTTGAGATTTGACAGTAGTTACTGAACATTAATTGCCTGTTCTTCATATTTCCAGTTGCTCTAAATACATATCATCAAATAATCTGTTAACTTTGACTCCAAATTATAAAAATAGATTTATTAGTCTGTGAATAGCCTAAAGAACAAGGGGGATTACTGTAACATTTATTTTATTGTGACTCTCTGAACTTGCCATTTAAAAAAAATATTAAAGGAGAAATTAAATTGCCTGTTCTGCATATTTCCAGTTTCTCTAACTCCAGATTATCCAATAATCTGTTGAATTTGACACTGAATTATGAAAATAGAACTATTAGTCTGTAAACAGCCTAAAGAACACAGGATATTACTGTAATTTATTTTTATTTTATATTTTTTAAATGCTAAGTTCAGAGGGTCATAATAAATAAAATGCTACAGTAATATTTATATTTCTTTAGGCTATTCACAGACTAATAGTTCTATTTTCATAATCTAGTGTTAAATTAAACAGATTATTTGATAATCTGGAGTTAGAGAAACTGGAAATATGCAGAACTGACTAATTATTCTCTTTTAATATTTTTAATGTCAACTTTAGAGGGTCATAATAAAAACATTGCACACCAATATTCTTGTTTGTTTTAGGATAGTCGCAGTGTAATAGTTCTATTTGTATAATCTGGTGTTGCCTTTAACAGATTATTTGATATTCTGAAGTAGTGCTGTGCGATTATGATGGTAAATATTGTGGGGATGATAGAAAAGTGCTACTTAGCTTCTATCATCCCTATTTATTCTACAGTAAATTCATTAATTATTCATGCAAATATATAAAGTAGGCTATGATGAAATGTGTTGGCGTGGTCACTTTGCATAAACTCGGTTTATATAAGTGATAATAAAGTAATCTTTGCGAAAAAAGCTTCATTATGTGTTTTTTTTGCGACGTGGCGCTGCTTCACGTTATTTGACAGACACTTTAAAAAATGTTAATTGAATTTATTTTGATAACTTGAAAAAATGAGCTACTGCATCTACCTCATCTGTTTTTTATCATGTGATACATATATGTTGCTGCATTAAAAGGTAGTAATTCTCATTTTTGAAAGTTTGGTTTAATGTCACTTTTAAAAAATATATATGATATATGAATTTTCCCATATCTCCCAGCACTAATCTGGAGTTAGGGTAGCTGGAAATATGCAGAACAGTCTATTTATTTTTTTTAAAGAATTTTATCAAACGCCAAGGTTAGAGGGTCATAATAAAGAATGATACAGTAAAATCCTCAACAGTTCAGGATATTTACAGCATATTCAGTCTATTTTTATAATTTCGAGTCAACTTCAGCAGATTATTTGATAATCTGGAGTTGAGGCAAGTGAAAATATGCAGAACAGGCCATTCATTCTCCTTTCATATTTTTAATGCCAAGTTCAGAGGGTCATAATAAAAAACTGTACACTAATATTCTTATTTTTCTTGGGATATTCACAGTGTAATAGTTCTATTTGTATAATTTGGTGTTGCCTGCAGCAGATTATTTGATAATCTGGAGTTAGAGCAACTGGAAATATGCAGAACAGGCAATTTATTTTTTTTTAAAGAATTTTCTCAAACGCCAGGGTTAGAGGGTCATAATAAAGAATGATACAGTAAAATAAAAATAAAAACTGTTCAGTATATTTACAGCGTATTTGATCTATTTTCATAAATTGGAGTCAACTTCAGCAGATTATTTGATAATCTGGAGTTAGAGCAACTGGAAATATGCAGAATAGACAATTTATTCTCCTTCAGTATTGTATTAAATGCCAAGTTCAGAGGGTCATAATAAAAAATTGTACACTAATATTCTTATTTTTCTTGGGATATTCACAGTGTAATAGTTCTATTTGTATAATTTGGTGTTGCCTTCAACAGATTATTTGATAATCTGGAAATATGCAGAACAGTCTATTCATTTTTTTAATGAATTTTCTCAAATGCCAGGGTTAGAGGATCATAATAAAGAATGATACAGTAAAATTTCCCAGCAGTTCAGGATATTTACAGCGTATTTGGTCTAGTTTTTATAATTTCGAGTCAACTTCAGCAGATTATTTGATAATCTGGAGTTAGGGCAACTGGAAATATGCAGAACAGGCAATTTATTTAATCTCTATGTAGTTTCTCTAAAAGCAAAACTCATTTTGCTCTGGAGAATCATTTTTATATAGTATTTAAACTTTTTAAGGTGGACCGGTGTTCCGTCGAGGTTGTGCTACCCACCGCTACGTGCTTCCTAAAGGCACTGCGCATGCGCTGACCTACAGTTATTCATTATTTCTCGTGTGTTTTTTATTTATAATAAATATATTATTTTTGGGATTTTTTTTGTGCATTAAACAACATGGACTCACTGTCATTGTACAACAAAAGTTTACATAAAAATTTATATTAATAAATACAATAATTAAAAGTTTAAAAGTAGTTTGTAATGACCTCTCACTGCCACAACTGTACAAACTGTACAATCACACAGTGATCTGCGGTCTTCAGAGATTTACACAGACTTCCGCTGAGAACAGGCTCTAATATGAAGCTTTTTCTGCATTTTTAAAGTTAAAAATACTACCAGGGTAGCACGATTTGATAAGGTAACACAACTCGACACAACACCGGAAAATCTGAATCAGAAACTGGTGAATAAGAAGCACCTCTGATCTCCAACCAGCTCATAAATCCCCCATCAGCCCTCAGCTCAGGAGTCAGTAGTAAAGTGAGAGTAAACAGTGAGTAACAGTGTAGTAGAGTTCTTTACCTGCAGCAGATCAGATCCTGTTTATCTAGAACCGTACAGATGATCTTCTTCTATTTCTCCTTATTTCAGGTTTAACGCAGATGAAGCTGCATTACCGCCCCCTACTGATCTGGAGGCTGAAGTGCGACTTCAGGAAGTGACGTTTTTTTTTAATTTATTTATTTTTCATTTTTAAATGAACGTTTTTTTCAGGTTATTTGATAATCTGGAGTTAAGGCAAGTGAAAATATGCAGAATAGGCAATTTATTCTAATTAATTTCCTCAAATGCCAGCTTCAGAAGGTCATAATAAAAAATGGTACAGTAATAGTCTTTGTTCTTTGGGATATTTACAGTGTAATAGTTCTATTTTCATAATTTGGTGTCAAATTGAACAGATTATTTGATAATCTAGAGTTACGGCAACTGGAAATATGCAGAACAGGCTATTTATTCCCAATGTATTTTTCTTAAAAGCCACACTCATTTTGCTCACCCCAATCCTGCTCTAAACTGGTGAATCCTTATTATATAGTATTTCAACTTTTTAAGGTGGACCGAAAAATCGGAATCGGCTTTCAGGAAGTTTTTTTTTCGTTTTGGAGTATTATTATTGGTCTGTTTATCATCAAATACAGACAGATATGATGTCTAGCCTACTTAGGAAACATGGAACTATATAACTACTACTAACAAAAAAAAACACAACCTTAATCTGGTTTAGTTCACTGTTTTTTTTATTTATTTTTTTATTAACAAACGGCAATATTCAAAACTAACATCAACATGTACAAAAATATATCTTTCAATAACATCTCACCTCCCCAAACATCACACATCTATATGCACATTAATATTGGCATGTTAAACAACTAAGAATTAAACCAAAACAGTTCCATGTATGTTCAATAATATAAGAAACTTTTGGTCCTAAAACAGAGAAATAAAGAAGGAAGAAAAAATAAATAAAAAGGAGAGAGATCTAATCTAACAGAGAAAGATGATAGCCTAGTCAATAAAATTGTATTAAAATATACTAAGCATTATTATGCTATAGTGCACTAAAGTAATACAGTGTTTTCTTGTAGCAACATTATTATTATTAATCAGTATATTTAACTAAAATAAAAGAACTTTTTTTACTTATCACACTTTAATTATAGTATAAAAACAGTACAAAAAAAGTCTTACTTAAATTTAGCTAAAAAGTGTACTTAAGTGTACTAAAATTAACCTATTTTAAATATACTTTAAATAAGTAACATTTAAACTTTTAAACTACTTCATGTATGTAACCCCATATTTTAAATATGCATACAGTAAAATTATAATACGTTTGATAACGAGTACTAATTACAACTGTATCACTATGTATTATTATACACCAGGTATATTAGAGTATATGTACTAAGAATTGATGTCAAATATATGTTATATATACAAATATACTTCTTGTTCCTGAAAGAACCACTATTTTCCGATGGATTTTCTAAAATGCCAAATTCAGAGGGTCATAATAAATAAAATGGTACAGTAATATTCTCTACTGTTCAGGATATTTACAGTCTATATGGTCTAATTTCATTATTCAGTGTAAACTTCAACAGACTGTTTGATAATCTGCAGTTACGGCAACTGTAAATATAAAGAACAGGCATTTTTTTCTTAAATGCCAAACAAAATGAGCACACGTTTCTACACAACTCTTGGTCAATGAATTCAATACAATTGTTTAATACTAAATAGCGGAAGATGATTAGATCACATGTATATTTTCTTTTAAATAACTGCAGAACTAATTGTTGATAAAAATCCAAAAATGTACTAAAAATAAAGTCTGTTTTCAGTCTCTGTCTCTTCCTTCTGATCTTCTGTCGCCCTTCAGTCAATCCCAGGTCTACTTCAGAACTTGCATCCAGGGCTCTGTTAACACCCACCGTCTTCTGCAATGATTATAAAATCATTTCTTTAGATTAAAAATTCAGACCCCTTCATGTTTTCTAAGTGGGAGAACTTTCAAAGTCACAGGGTGTTCAAATACTTATTTTCC
This sequence comes from Astyanax mexicanus, assembly GCF_023375975.1. Classification (NCBI taxonomy): domain Eukaryota; kingdom Metazoa; phylum Chordata; class Actinopteri; order Characiformes; family Acestrorhamphidae; genus Astyanax; species Astyanax mexicanus. The sequence continues at coordinate 1,205,799 of NW_026040049.1, read as the reverse complement.
TCACTGTATATGTGTGAAATATGGTAAAGAAATATATTTGGCTGTTTATATTACTATATTCTTGTTGTAAATGTACCAAAATGGTGTGTTTTCCTTTGTTGCATTTAGGAAACATAATACAAGTAGAACACTTATGCTTATTTGTGATAAAAGGGCAAAATAGAATGTTATATTTGATATACCCACTCACTCAAAACTTTCAAAATTATACTTTTCCTTCTGATAAATATTATTTATGCAATTTAAAAATTTGTGTTTCTTTCATTATTTTTTTTATTATTATTTATAATGACCTATTTTATGTTTTTAATCCCTTTTAAACTGTCAAAGCTCGGCTGCATTGTAAATCAGAGCCCCCTCAGTGTACCTATACCTTATACTATCACATGTACTTTATACTATTACATGTACTATCACATGTAATATATACTATCACATACAGTAGCTAATACGGCTAATATATTAAGGGGGGCATATCCTCCTTTGATTAAACAACTTATAAAGGATTGTTAAAGTAATTCTGGGATGTAATCAGTAGTGGAGAGTAAATGAATTAAAAGTATATATTTAAATATATCATCCAATTTAACAACCAAACTCCTTCCAAAAAAAGCCCAAACATCAGTACAGACCACATCCCTGTTTTTCACTGTTAAATACCACCTGAACTACTGCTTCCAGTTCAGACTATCACTTACTGTACTCTGTCTGCTGGAGCTTAAAGCCTATTGTACAGAGTAACTGTAGTGAGACTACCTGTGTATTTCCATTAAAAATGACCAGTTATTTAAACGTGTCAGAGAATTCCTCTGTAACATCAAAGTAATGTTTGATATCATCAGTGACATCACGACCTTCACAGTGTTTTATTTTCTATTTATGGGACTGAAGACACTGTTAATGCTGCATGTTCAACAATAAATAATAATATTATTTTCACTTTATATATTCTCATATTAAGCTTAAAGTAAAGCTTAAGCTTAGTCACAGTAAAATATCACAATTTTTTGGTAAATTTAAATGTATATTTGAAACGAGATACATTTCGATTTACGTAGATCAGCCATGTCTTCATTAAATTCTGATTTTATCTAAAATTGACTGTCCACCCTGTTGTGCAGCTTGTTGCATGAATGGAAGATAAATAATAAAATAAATAAATAAATAAAAAAGAAAAGTAATCAAGCTGTAAAATATGATTGTGTGTAATCTGACGTCTTATACAACTATATAGAGGATAAATAGTAAAAATAATCACATATATTGATTAATTTTAGAAGGTTTTTAAGGCAAAGGGGTACAGTGTCCTAAAAATGGCCCACCAGTGATGAAATATGTTAAAAAGGGAAGCTTTCAATGGGTATTTCTTTAAACATGACTACGTGTTGGTATTTAGGTTTCTGTTTCTGGTAATCTGTATATCTGGATTTAATGGGTGTGTCTATATTACTGCAGTGCCTTCAGGGCAAATACAGAGCAGAATAGGCTAGTTTGGGCAGGCCTGGAGCTCCAGACCTGTTGCTGTTCTGTCAGCTGTACTGTAATTATAGGGAGACACACCCATTCCATCAGACCCAGTCGCTTCTCATAAACAGCTTTACTGTTTACCAGAAACTGAAACCTAATCTCTGACACACAGTTATGTGATAAAATTAACACAACCCAATAAAACAGAGCAGCTATTATTATTATTATTATTATTATTATTATTATTATTATTATTATTATTATTATTATTATTATTATCAGCACTGCATTGATTAGCAGTGATTAGCATAGTAATGGTGTATGAGGTGTAATGGTGAGTGTTAAGCTGGTATAGTGAATAACTCAGATACAGCAGTGCTGCTGGAGATCTTACACACCTCGGAGTCCAAGCTGCACTGAGAATGGACCACCAATGTGGACCATGTGGACATCACACAGCAGGATGGGTACAACCAACAGATTACACTGGAGATTCCTGTATCCACACTGGGTAAAATAAGAAATTGGAGATTCTACAGGTTCCGTATGGATCCTGCAGCACATTTACCCACAGGTGTTGCTACAGCTGGGCCTGTAGATCCTGTAGCTCTACACTCGTAGGTTGAGTCCCGGCTGCTCCATAAATGCTGGATTGGTGATAAATCTGGAGAGCGGGCAGGATGAGGAAGTGCTGCAATCTGGTGGAGACATTTCTGGGAAAACCTTGCTGTGTGTGGGTGAACATTATCCTGCTGAAAAATGCTATTTTTTGGAAGTTCTGCCATAACAGGCCACAACATGTGTCTGCAGTATGTTCTGCACAGATCACTGAGATCACTGTTAGTAATGTTCCTCCTATCACTACTAGGAGTGACCGACACTCACTGTATGAGATGCTCCTCAGATCATCAATCATACCTGCAGTTTACACTGTGAACTCCTTAGTCCAAACCTGCAGTTTACACTGTGAACTCTTCAGTCCAAACCTGCAGTTTACACTGTGAACTCTTCAGTCCAGGTCAAAGGCAGGATTGAAGCTTCACCATGAGACTCCATACTCAAATCTGCCTTTCGACAGATCTCAAACAGGACTTTGATTTGTTGCTAAAAATGATATGGGTCAAATCTGCAGTGTTCCAGTTTTTTATTAGGGTTAGGATTAGGGCTAATTCTATTACATAGCACACTCTTGGTGGCAGTTGATATTTAGAAAGATTTGGGACGGGAGAGCGCTGGTTCAAATCCCATTCATGTAGCTTGCCATCAGCTGCCAGGGCCCTGAGAGAGCACAGTTGGCCTTGCTCTCTCTGGGTGATGTGGAAAGGCACTGTGAGCTGATGCATCAGAACCGATTCGCTGTGCTTTCCTCCGAGTGTTAGCACTGTGATGCTACTCAGCAATGCTGCATCAGCAGCAGTTCAAAAAGAGACGGAGTCTGACTTCACATTTGTCAAAGGAGGCTTGTGCTAGTCTTTACCTTCCTGGTGTTTGAGCATCATTATTGATAGGAGGAGTCCTAATGAGTGGATGAGATCATTGGCCATGTAAATTAGGGAGAAAATAGGATAAAAAAATAAAGGATCTGGAAGAATCTATACAATGTTTAATCCAGAATGGCCCCATCACTAACATCCATACGTGGGCACAACACAGAACCCATGGGCAAAATGTACTGGTTCATACAGGCCTCACATGATCATCTTATTTAGGTTATGACACTTTTAAAAGTATTAGAGCTGGAAACATTTCAAATGTGTCTGTCTCTCCCTAAACCACAGGCAGACCATGATTTCTAAAAAAGCAGAGATAAGATAAGTGCACATAATCTGAAGTGAAAACATGAAACCACAGCTCAGGTAAGTTTCTGTTCATCAGAAACAGAAGATCAGAGGCCCCACCCATCCCTCCCCGCTCTCACGCAACACTATAAAACTTTGCAGTAGTCTGGTTCAGCCAGTCTTTCACCACTTCCTCTTACCGTATGATCACAGGTTTCTCCTGTAGTGAACAGTTTATCTTCTCTTCTTCGCGAAGGACTAAGAGGAGTTTGAACAAGGGCTGGGACAGGATGACCCGCAGGTCCCTATCTGATCCAGAATCTCCAGTGGAAATGGTCAGTGGTGGAGAAAGTCCTTTAGATATGAATCCCTGTGTTGACACAGGTCAGCACAGGGGCCGGCAGCTCACCTGTCCCAGCCCTCCGGAGCAAGGGACTGCCTTCATGGTGAGTAATACTGTGTGTGTCTGATCTAAAAGCAATGGGATGAAGGGAGAATATAATCTACAGTTTTTAGATAAAAACAATGGGTATAATTTATATTAATACTTTATTGTTCTGAATGTTAATATTGTTTATCTCAGGTTTCCAAGAAGCGTAGTCCCTCACCTCCAGAGGAGAGTGGACCAGAATGGCTTGCACGGTAAGTCGCATATTAATTTGCAATACCCTCAGGCAGAAAGGCATTGCAAACTTCTTTAACCGAAAAATAATAAAGTTTCCTGTTCAGAATTCTGCTCTTCCTGACCATTTATCAAAAAAGACATTAAAGACACACTATGCAACAAAACACTGTGATGATTTCTCTCTTTCTGTGCATTGACTGTGGCAGCCATTGTGTGTAAAGGTGTTTGATCCTGTTACGCCCTCGCTATGTTTTCCTGTGTTTTCCCCGTTTCCTAGTGTGTTTCTCTTGTACTTTTCCATCACGTGTGTGTAATTTGTAGCTCCGCCCCTCGTTACCTGTTTCCCCAGGTTTTCAGTGTTTCATGTTACTATAAATAGCCCTCCTCTGCCACCTTGTCCTCCGTCGGTCTTTGCACCTTCCTCTATCGTTTGTCTCGCCACGTTTGCTATTGTTTGTTCACGGTTTCGTTACGCTCTATTTATTTCTTGTATTTTTCTAGTCACGTTTCTTGCCTGTTTGTTTCTTTGTTTATTTTGTATTTATTTACGTATTTATCCTTTGTATATATATCCCTAGCCCTGTTTTGTACTTATCTGTTTAGTTTAGCTCTTTGTTTGTTTTCCCTGTTTGTTTATGTATATATATTTATTCGTTATCCCCCTGTTTGTTTATTTGTTTATTTGTTATTTATTAAAGTCTTGTTCTTACCCGCATATCAATCCGCCTCCCGTCTCAACCCTGCGTTACAGATCCACTGTTTTTATAACTGTGGTCTGCTGCTGGATAGATAAGTAGCTAGTGGGGATGTTCATTTTGATCAATAGTTAATTCATTGGCTGAACATTGTTGCTTGGGAAATACCTAATGCTATATAACTGCCTTTCAATCACTTGCTTTTTGGTAAACTTGCTTTATAAGTGAAGTTCATTGCATGTTTCTGTATTTACGTTATTAGATATATTGTTATTTGGTACAGATTTGGTTTAAAGTGTGCTTTACTATGAGCTGCAGAAACCAGTACAAGATCTGGTTGCGTTTGCTAGTCGCCATAAAACTTACAAAGCTAGAGTGTTGCCTAGACTAGCATTCACTAATTACCTTAGAATGGTTAGATTTCTTTCTGATTTTATTATATTGTAGATGTGTTTATATATTGCGTTCACCGATCTGCTGTGCTCAAAACAATCATGCAAGGCGAGAGTGAGAAACCGGAGGAACAGCATCGCCTGTTTACAACAGTGAATATTTACACTTAGCCTGTAGGGGGAGCCTCGTAAGAAAACGTAACAGTTATTCATGATTAATTTTGTCTGGTAGTTTTCCTACAGTCCCTAAAGTGCCAAATATGCTCAAATATAATCATACACAAGTTAAGTTTAGTAAAATAAAGGTGCAGTAAAGATGGTGGTTATAGTTTGTTGTTTATCATGGTGTGAACTGCACTTTGTCGATCTTCGAGACCTTCAGTCTGATATACACAGTGTAGCATCACCCTCTACCTTATACAGTATCCGCACTGTGTGGAAATGCTGAATATAAACTTATATATAATATAAAACAGTGGTTTCTCACTTTTTAATGAGGATGTGTCATTTCCAGGAAGAAGACTCGACAGAGTGAATGTCCTGCTGATGATGAAGCAGATTCTGCTGAAGGCTCGAACAGTACGGACAACACTCTCAACACCACCGACCACCCAGCTGACGTAGACACCAGTCAGACCACCACCGACCACCCAGCTGATGTAGACACCAGTCAGACCACCACCGACCACCCAGCTGACGTAGACACCAGTCAGACCACCACCGACCACCCAGCTGACGTAGATACCAGTCAGACCACCACCGACCACCCAGCTGATGTAGACACCAGTCAGACCACCACCGACCACCCAGCTGATGTAGATACCAGTCAGACCACCACCGACCACCCAGCTGATGTAGACACCAGTCAGACCACCACCGACCACCCAGCTGACGTAGATACCAGTCAGACCACCACCGACCACCCAGCTGATGTAGACACCAGTCAGACCACCACCGACCACCCAGCTGATGTAGATACCAGTCAGACCACCACCGACCACCCAGCTGACATAGACACCAGTCAGACCACCACCGACCACCCAGCTGATGTAGACAATATGAAGTGAGTACCAATAATAAAGTATTATTAGCTCTTCAGTTGTGATGTAGTAATAATAATTTTATAATCTCCTAACTTCATCATTTACAGTTCTGTCCTTATTAAAACTCTTTAACAATAAGCCATTATGTTTATCTAATATCATAATGCTAACTCAGTATCACATGTTCATGTTAGATCTAGTGATTCATATTCGTGCTTTTTATCATGTTTTACAGGATCGTTCCAGCTGGAATCCCTAAGACTGTGAAGCTGTCCCCTGAAGAGTGGAATAGTTCAAATTTAATTGATTATTACTCAATGACAAATAGTTTATTGTATCCGGACCTGTCTAATCGATCTCAGTCTATCCCTCTCATCTTAAAACTATCTAACCATACCCGTCATATTCCTGGATATGATTCTGACAGTACTATCAAGAACATTGTTTCAATTCAGTATAAAAAATGTTGTCAGTCATTAGATAAAAAGACAATGGAAAAGATCAATAATAAGGATCAGTATGCATTAATTTTTTTTAGAAGAAATGACGGCTCGTATACAGACCCCTCTCAACTGTATTTCCCAACAAACGGAGGTCATATTCACAGTGAGGATTTTATAATTAAGGCAATTCGACGTCATATTACTAATGGAAGCATCAGGCAGTACTGTGAGCTGTGGATCTTCTCACTGAACAGTCCGTGTTTGGGGAGAAAAGATAAGGATCCCTGTATGATTAATTTAATCAGGTTATCATATGTACTGGGCAGATTTTATCAGATTAAAACTTTCATCACATTCTCAAAACCATACGGCCCAACAGGTTCCATCGTTTCTAAATTACCAGATCACATCTACAGAACCTGTTCCTACAGAACCATCCAGAACAGTGCTCACCATCAGGACCCTCCACCAACCATCCCTGAAACTGATCAATCCACTAAATCCACTAAATGTAGAAGAAAGAGATGTGATTCGTTACCAGCTGATATCTCTAATAAACCCCTGACTTCTCTAACAGTTAATCAGAACAATTATCAGTCTTCTACCAGACTGCCCCCTCCTAACACTCCATCCCAAATACAGCCAGGTACAGTAAAAATTAAATTGAAGATAAAAAGATGCAATTCGCTCACGGCTAATAGAACTTACGAAGCACCAAGTTATTCCTCTAAAACAACAAATCCACACAATTCTGAACCTCAGTTTAAGAGGTCCAATTCTGACCGTTCATCTAAAAACAGTGATTTCAACAAGTTACTGGAGTCAGCGAGGAAAACACTTCTCACCACAGCCGATCGTGAATCTAAATTCCTCATGAAAATGTTTTCTAGATTTAAACCAAATTATGCAAACAATTCGGTTAAAGAAAACATTCCCAAAAATAAACGGCAAAAACATTTTAAAGAACTGAATAAATGTTGCCCTGAATTCCCCGAAACTCCACACTCTTTTGAAGAGTTAGAAAGCATGGGATTGAATAGAGCAGAAGAATATGAAAAGTCACTGAGAGCTTTATTCAGTGAGGAGTTTAATCAGAGAGACTGTAATTCCGTCTGTGAGACGTTTAAATCTGAGTTTCTGAGCTGGTGGGCTTCAAATCTAGAAAAGTCTTACAGCTCATTTCTAAACACGAGACTCAGTGACAATTATAATAGAAAAGCTGTTCAGATTTTCATTCAGGGGATCCAGAACCTTCCATATAAACCTACTATAGTCTGTGTTGGTGACATCACTGATTCAGAGACTGCTACAGACTGCACTGGTGACATCACTGCTATTCGGAGTATAGATGGTAGTGAGAACATCATCAATTCTCAGAGCATAGACTCTCTTAGTGACAGCACTAATACTCCTCATGACATCACTGATTCACCTTGTGACATCGCTGATTCTCAGAGTACAGACTGTAGTCGTGACATCGCTGATTCTCAGAGTATAGACTGTACTAGTGACATCACTGATTCTCAGGGTATAGACTGTACTAGTAACATCGCTGATTCTCAGAGTATAGACTGCAGTCGGGACATCGCTGATTCTCAGAGTATAGACTGTACTCGTGACATCACTGATTCTCAGGGTAAAGACTGTAGTCGTGACATCGCTGATTCTCAGAGTATAGACTGTAGTCGTGACATCGCTGATTCTCAGGGTACAGACTGTAGTCGTGACATCGCTGATTCTCAGAGTATAGACTGTACTAGTGACATTGCTGATTCTCAGAGTATAGACTGTAGTCGTGACATCGCTGATTCTCAGAGTATAGACTGTAGTCGTGACATCACTGATTCTCAGGGTATAGACTGTACTAGTAACATCGTTGATTTTCAGAGTACAGACTGCAGTTGTGACATCGCCGATTCTCAGAGTACAGACTGTACTCGTGACATCACTGATTCTCAGAGTATAGACTGTAGTCGGGACATCACTGATTCTAAAACTATAGACTGTACTAGTGACATCGCTGATTCTCAGAGTATAGACTGTACTAGTGACATCACTGATTCTCAGAGTATAGACTGTAGTCGGGACATCACTGATTCTAAAACTATAGACTGTACTAGTGACATCGCTGATTCTCAGAGTATAGACTGTACTAGTGACATCACTGATTCTCAGAGTATAGACTGTAGTCGGGACATCACTGATTCTCAGAGTGTAGACTGTACTAGTGACATCGCTGATTCTCAGGGTATAGACTGTACTAGTAACATCGTCGATTCTCAGAGTATAGACTGCAGTCGTGACATCACTGATTCTCAGAGTACAGACTGTACTAGTAACATCACTGATTCACAGTGTATAGACTGTGCTAGTGACATCGCCGATTCTCAGAGTATAGACTGTACTAGTGACATCGTCGATTCTCAGAGTACAGACTGTACTAGTGACATCACTGATTCTCAGAGTATAGACTGTACTAGTAACATTGTCGATTCTCAGAGTATAGACTGTAGTCATGACATCACTGATTCTCAGAGTATAGACTGTACTAGTGACATTGTCGATTCTCAGAGTATAGACTGTAGTCATGACATCACTGATTCTCAGAGTATAGACTGTGCTAGTGACATCGCTGATTCTCAGAGTATAGACTGTACTCGAGACATCATTGATTCTCAGAGTATATACTCTCTTACTGACATCACTAATACTCCTTATGACATCACTGAGTTTCCTCATGACATCACTGAGTTTCCTCGTGACATCACGCTTCTCAGAGTATAGGATGAAACTAATGATTTTTGAGTATAGTTTGTATTGATGACATTATTAACAGTTCTTGTTAGTAATCAGTTTCTGTTCAGGTGCTGTTTCTCCATCACTCTTATCTATCCGTAAATTTGTCTAAATTGAATTAAAAGAATCTTCCCCCTGAATCTTGCTGTGTTTATTTATAATTTATATATTTTAGATGTATGTGTTATTATGGTATGATGTTCTGGGATACATCCATTTTACTATAAGTCTGGTAAATTTAAATAATAATAATTATTAGTAGTAGTGAATATCTTGTTAGATAGATTTTATATATGAATTTGTAATATGCTTACAGTATATATCCTCAGGGATTTCTATAAACAGCAGTAATATTATAACTCGCCGCAGTGACTGGATCAGCTGTCAGGTACTGGGAGTTTTTACTGAACTGGGAAAATCTGCTTATATTTCCAGTTGCACCAGTGAGCTGGAATTCAGCACGGGAGCCTTTTAGTTTTAGCTTTTAACTTTAGTTTTAGCTGAGTTTTACACTTTCTTTATATATATTATATTAACTGTTATTTATTTTTAGATTGTATTATTGTATTTATTTATTAAGTATTTATTTTAGTATTATTATTTAAACTAATGGCTTTAGTCTTCTTTTTCTTACACATACTTTACCTGCTTGCCGGTACATTGTGTACACAGTTTTTTTAATGCTAAAAATAAAACTTAATTTGAAGTTTTCATATACATATATATATACACATACAGTTAAAACCCGGTCTAGGATCAGGTTGTAACAGATAATGAGAGTGGTTTCTCCTCTCAGACCCTCTGCCATGTTAAACACTGGAGATCATGAATAAACGAAGCAGAATAAGTTTTAGTCACAAGAAATTGGGAAGGTGGCTTCAGGGATACAACTAAAAACAAAGGGATGAAACAAAAAACACCAAAACGATGCATGTTAGGAAATCAGGGGACGTTGGTATCAAGACAAATGTCACTTCTCCTACTCTTCTGATAAATAATAATAATAAATAAAGCCAGTAAACAGACAGCGTGAGATATGGAGGTGCTGGGTTGGGCTGAGCAGGATGTTTTTCCAGGTCATTAAAGGGGAGGAGCTATAAAAGTCTCTCTCCCAGGTAAAGGTGTAGGAGCAGGTTTAATAATGGAGGGGGACACATTTGCTAAAATGAATAAAATGAATCCAAGCCCACCCTATATTTACTAACAACAACATTTACGGAATTACAGTTAATCGCAAAAAAACTAAATATATATATTTTTCTGTGCTTCTGGCGACTTTGCAACCTAAACATGTTACTCTACATTACATTTACTGTTGTTAGAAAAAAAATATTTGTGCAATGTCTGAATTATATATATATGACAAAAACTGAACAGTTATCACCTATATTTCAAATAACATAACAACAGATTATTACTATTATTATTATTATTATTATTATTATTATTATTATTATTATTATTATTATATATTGTCATGTCAATTCTGTCATATATTTTTATATGTACATTTTCTCCATTCTTTAAAAAATAATAATTTTTACGATGGTGTCCTTTTATTAAAGGAAAGTAATTTTATGTTTTATAGAGATTTTTGGCAGCAGTTAATATAAACGTTAGATAACTCAAATCCTTCCAGTCTGTTAGCAGAACAAAGAAGCCATTGTTTTTATTGCAGTTTATTGTTTTATTATTATTGTTATGATTCATTGCTCTCATCACTGACCTCGTGTGTAAAGCCGGTGTTGTGCTGAATTCAGAACCCCCGCCAGGAAAAGCACCCCCTCTCTCGGGAGCGCGCACCCACGTCTTACTGGCTTTAACTTTAATTAGAAAATAGAAAAATACCCAAGATACACTTCTAAGCTACACTGACTCATAAGAAATAAGGAAAAATAAAAGTCACCTTCAGCCTCTCCTGAGAGGAGGTGCTTTTCATGGCGGGGGTGCTGAATTTAGTGCGCTTTCAAAATAAAAGTGGAAGAAAATCCTGCTGAAAAAACCTGAATAAGCAGGAGAAAATGAGACACACCACTCAATGACTGAATTCAGGTACTTTATTCAGTGCCTCAGCTGTATAAAATCAAACCCATAATAGTGCAGTGTTTTACAGACATGAGTAAAACCTGTATCTACCATTAATTAATCACAATCTACTATTATTTAATACATATCTATTATTAATTCTTCAAAATCTACTATAAACAACTTAGTGTCCACTATCAATTACTTAGTATTTAGTATAAATTACTTCATATCTATTATTAATTACTCAAAATCTACTATGACCAGCTCATTATCCATTATTAATTACATAGTATTTAATATAAATGATTACATATCCCCTATTAATTATTTAAAATCTGCTATAAACAACTCAGTATCCACTATTAATTACTTAGTATTTAATATGAATTACTAAATATCAATTATTAATTACTAGTATCTCCTATTAATTAGTAATTCCTCTGAATATCTGCAGATATATGATTTATTACTCAGTATTGTAATGTAAATTCTGTATTTATGAAATAAATATCATTTAGAGACCTTTAGGAATTGTGAACATCAACACACCAACAATATAAACCTAAAGAAAAGATTAAAATTTTAATTCAATTTTAACAAAAAACAACAGAAATTGTCTTTATACATGTGTTTATTTAGTAAATACACTACAGAAATAATCAACAAACTGCTTATTAAAAAGCATTTCTCGGTAAGTAAAGAAACTTTAAGCATATTAAATCAATGATTTTGATTGATTTGACTGATTTAGATTTTTGTATGAGTAAATATTTTATCTTAATTGCATTTTCTGCTAAATGTAGAAAGGAGCCACAGCATTGTCTTTATATCAGTGAATGTAAAAGATGAATCATTGCATAATATATACTAAAATAATTTTAAAACATCTAAATAAAAACATACATATAAGGATACATATTAGGATGCTTATCACTATGCTTAGATTGTAATAAAAATGATACTACCTTAAACTGAGTTTGAATTAGCATTGCTAGCATTACAGCATTAGTATAATTATTTAAGATGTCTCTCAGACACTAACGTGAACACAGAAACTGCAATTATCTGATCCTCTATTAAAACAAAGTCATAAAACCCCAATCAGAGATCCCCTGAGATCTCCTGTAATCACCACATACTTACTGAATGATCAGAACATCAAACAAACTAATAATCACAATTAAAGGAATTTGATATTATTTCTGTAACTGATGCATCTGCTGAACATTTCTTCACACTCTAGTTTCCTCAATCTGGTCCTGTCTGTATTCCTGAACAGACCTTTTGATATTTCTGTCTTCTTTAAAGTCTGTTCTTCTCAGAAGTCGTCTTTTTGCGTCCAGTGGATCCCACCTGGAACTAAAAATGGTAAAAATCATTGAATCATTGATCTTTTTTTAGAAACAGATGCATCTTTGTGCACATTTGTTTAAAGAGTTGCAAAAAGTTTAGTCGATCCTTCTGTAGGGCTCAAAGAGAAGTATATTTATGTGTTAAATAATGTGTTGATTTATTTCCATTATCTTCCCCTTTCACATAAAGAACACCCAGAAAAAAGCTGCTTCTCATTTAAATAAAGTTGGAAAAATCTGAAGTTTTTTCCACCTGCTTCGCCTCCTTCGCACCATTACAGCTCCACCATTAGAGTCTCTATAGAACAGTGGGAGGAGTAGCTGCAGTGTCAGTGCTGTTAAAGAGCCTATTTTAAATGTTCTGCCACCTAAATCCATTATATCACTGCATATAAACGAAGAAGGACTGAATAAAAATCAGCTTAAACCTTAAAATCTATGTATCATTTATTCATTGATATTTAATTGAAAATCAAAATCTGAAAATTTAAATAAACAATACCTTATTTCGTTTTTTGTTTTTTGAATATAATACCAAAAATCAAATAATGGCTTAAATTTTCATTTTTTTTTTTTTTGATAATCCAAACAAAAATGAAAAAAAAAAATTGAATCTTATTCGAATCTCCATTACACCTTAAACACTTACTGCAGTACATACACAGACAGATATTCCGCATCAGTAAAAGGTTTATTTATTTTTTTCATGTATGGAATTGACTGTATTTATGTTCTATTGGTCGCAAAAAAAACCCCAAACTAAAATCCAGTGAAAAACCTCCGCGAAGTAACGCAAGCTCTCTACACTCGGGAGGCTTCTTGAGGCGAGGGAGCTGAAGGCTCGGCTACCAGGACGCCACCATGAGAAAATTTACACACTGTATTATATAATTGTAACAATAGAGCATTAATAAGCAGCAGGTAATAATGTATTTCTTTTTTAGTTTTCTGATTTTGATTCTTAATTGAATATCAAATGAACAAATGATTCACAAATGATTCTTTACAAACAATGGATTCCTTAAACCAAATTATATAATGAAAAAAATGATATAATGCTAATTTTATGTAACTTTTTTTGGTAATTATAAATACCTCTTAAGATGATTTTCTATGGCTTTGCGCTCGTATGTAAAGCCATATGGTGTTTTCACTGGATCCACAAACAGTTTGTTTGTCAGGCGGCATGTCAGATGAGGAGGTATCACAACCTCTGCAATTTCAGGAACGTATTTCTGAAACACATAAAGAAACATTTTATACAATATAAATCTTATGCCTAAACTAACATGAAAGAGACTGATTACATTTGAATGCATTTGACTGTGTTTATGTTATTGAACATATTATTGGGTATGTAAACCTGAAATTACCTTTTCTGCTTCATCCATGGTCTGATTTGCATTGCTTTCAGTGTTTCTTTGAGCTTCTTCATCATACCTGTCCTTGCTGGACATGAATTCTTCTGCAAGAACACTAAATAAACACAAAGACAATATATTATTTTTTTTGAAACATTATGGATTAAAAATATAAGAGCAAATGGACTTTTGTCAGTATTTGTTAGTAAGAAATGGTTTTACCATAATTCTGAGCAAATGTTGCCTATCATTATTTATTAGCATGCTACGGTTATGTGCAACAGTTATAGTTGAAAACAAAACTTAAACCTGAATTTTCTAAAGCAAACCATCCTGGCAGAATTGATGAGAAGATTATCTTGGTAATTCCTGGATTAGACTGATGTTGATTTATTATAGCTGTCTGAATTAATGGGTGAATAATTACTTACACCCCAAATATCCTTTAAACTTAGGCTACGTTCACAAAACAGGTAAAAATGGTCTAAATCCGTTATTTATTTTAGTCTGTTCACTCAGTCTTTTTAATGCGACCCATTAGTGCAGGGTGATTATGGCCTTAAAGATAATGTTTGATTATAATCAATTTTCCCCTCCTACTAAAAATCAAACTACAGATAACAAAGAAAGGTTTAGCTGTAAAAAAAAACACTTCAAAATAATTCAAAACATTGTTCACAAGCTCATGTGTTCATTTCACGCGCTGACCTCGTATCTACACACAGCCATATAGTTACTCACACACTGACGAACGCTGGATTATACTTCAGAACTTGGGTTTGTGACTGAAAATTTAGAAAAAACGCACTAAACGAGTCACAGAGGAAACTTTAAAAGAGAGATTATTATTATTATTTTCCACAATTATAATCACGGATCCTCACCGGAGAGCGACTACCATTTCTAAAAACTGCTGCAGTTTTTAGAAATGGTAGAATTTATTTTGTGTTTGTGTGGAAAGTGCTGTAACAGTGCTGGAACTGTTTTCAGTACGAGCTCAGTCAGTACTCGGAGGAATGTTTATTAAATATGCGTGGGTTAGTCTGTGGGAGGCGCCGGTAACCAAGGTACAATGGATAAACACTTCAGAAATGAGGAGCGTTTTCGGATATTTTATATTAAAAAGATAAAATGTCTGTATTGTGATGGCGCCCCTGGTTAATATAGTAAAAGCACCCCTTTTGAGCATATTTTTTTGTTTTCATCAAGAAGACGGTGCGTACGTGCTGCAGAGAGGGGGTACTTTTCATAGCGGGGGTGCAGGAAGTTTGTGTAATGTGTATTGCGATTCTTCTCAAATGACTTCTATGTTGCCTTGGCCTTATGTTTTTGGTCATTGTCATGTTGAAAGACCCATTCAAGATCCATCTTTAGTGTTCTGGCTTTACATGAGCCATCTTCGCCTGGGGCAGTAAAGAATCTTAATCCATTAAGATGAAGTGTGCTAGTACTTGTTTTCGTGGTGACTGTGCTTCCAGCTCCCTTGAGATGATTAACAAGCTCTTAAGCTTTATATTATTATTGTAAATTCTTCTGCAGACATATTTAATTAGAAATGTGTTAAAATGTATTAAATAGCAAGAAGTAGATGAATTATCACTAAGGATAAACAATATAACAATATAATAATCCTACAGTATGTGCAGGTAGCAGGACAGTAAAATATGGAAGATATTTACCTGTCTAAAGGATCTTCTGGCTCAGGAACAATTAGGAGTCCATAAACAGCATCCAGAATCTCCCGCATGGTGATCTGGGCGGAGTAATTACGATCAAATATGTTGTGACAGATTCTTCCCACACTGTTCACGTTGCAGTGATAAATCTTCAGCTCAAATAAGGATGGAGAACTATTAAAGAATTGTAGAACTGGTTCAGGACATTACACAACAAACGTACCAGTTCTGATTTATATATAAAAAAAACAAGATATATGCAATCCCTTCCAGTCTTTATTTCAGAACCATTGTTTTAAACTTGCATTACAAACTGAAGATCCTCTGATCATCTTCACTCCTCAGAGATTCAAATACTTTACTGAAAGCTGATTTAATACCAAATCCTGATTGTAATCACATAAACATAAATGCCTTTTTGTGTCCAGACAAATACTTTCTTCATAAGGCAAGACAAAAATGCACTTCAACTATTTTATTATTGCAATGGTGAACAGATTGACACAGTAAAAAGGAACCTACGAAAAACTGTGTTTGGTACAGTATTATATATACAGAACTCGTACAATTGATTTATTCCTTTTTAGAATTCATTTCAGTTTAAAAAATTAAATATTATCCGTCAGAAAAAAGGATACGGGTGTGAGGAATTTCATCAGTGGTGGTTTCACAGGGTATTCTGTCTCAAACTCACAATACAGCTCAAAAACTCCTTTCTCGTACGGTGTTTCAGGAGGACCCTGCATCAGAATCTTCCAGAAACCTAGAAAATACAAATATAGAAACAAATCCACTATTTCAGACTAATTCTGAGTGATCTAATATTTATCTCATTGTTTAATCTGTTTGGTTATTTCACAAAATAATACATTTAAAACCACATAATCAGAGATCATAACTAAAAACAATTTTAATAATTTTTACAAATAAAAATTAGTTTTTTTGGTCTCCAGTTTTCTTCTTATGCTCTTTGCTCTAAGTTACTTGATTTTATCTCCTTCTCTATTGTCTACTGCTGTCTTTCTTTCCCTGCTGTTTAATATGTTCCTCTCCTTTCCTATCACGTCTTCTGTCGTCCATCATTTTGCCCTGATTGTACATAGTTTTAGTAGTATTTGATTTGTAAGTGCGGAGAACAAACGAGCCATGATTTTAAAGGTCACCTTCCGCGAAAATCCGATTTTTCTTGTTTTTTGTGGAATACAGTAGGTCTCTCCGAGTTGAATGTGTACACCTGCACATTAAACTGTTTTGCAGCCCCCATTGTCTGCAGGAGCTAAGCAAAGAAATCCCCCCTCCCCCCCTCCGAAAAACGGGTGAATTTTGAATTATCTTTCTGCCTACGTAGGCAGAAACTCACAGACCAGCCCACCTTGGCTCGAGAAACTCCCAGAGGCGGAGCTGAAGCGACGCAACATCACCGCTCATCAGTTAAGGTGCTTACACACTGCACGCGGTAGGTGCGGCGCGGTACGCTGACCCCCATAGGATTCAATAGTGTCTAGAGCGGTAGAGCGGTGCGTCGCTGCCGCGGAGCAGAGCGGAAAGCGGCGCATTTCCCCGCCCATAACCACGCCTCCACCGCGCTACCGCTTACCGCGGGCAAAGTTCAACATGGTTCAACTTTGACCTCGCGGCAAGCGGTACCTCGGCAGAAAACGCATGACGTGAACTCACGCGACTAGAGAGAAACTGTAGTCCAAACAACAATAAACATGCGCGAGAGACTAATAATAGCGATTAGTGAATCCCCTCAGCTGTACATCACTTC
The DNA here is from genome assembly GCF_023375975.1 of Astyanax mexicanus. NCBI lineage: Eukaryota > Metazoa > Chordata > Actinopteri > Characiformes > Acestrorhamphidae > Astyanax > Astyanax mexicanus. Next base: position 1,188,372 of record NW_026040049.1, on the reverse strand, counting down.
CCTACACTCATATAGAGATAACAGGAGGAAGAGAAGAATCAGAGCTTTGTTCTGAGGCTGAGAAACAGATACAGATCCACAGAGGCTGTAGAGACTCAAAACTACAAAACACCGCTCGCAGAGGTGATGGGTTTTAGAAAACTCCGCCTATTATCAGCAGGAGACGCTTGGCGTCAGCAGCAGCCCAACGCAACAACAACTGACCAGCGTAGAGCAGAGCGGCAGCACAGCGGAATACAGCGCGGTGTACCGCGTTCAGTGTGTAAGCACCTTTAGGAGGTGGGAGGCAGTGAGCGGCAGAGCGGTGGAGGGGCGTCGCAGTGCTCCTAGCCAATCAGAGGAGAGATATTTGCATGCTGTTTGCATGTATGAATATTCATGAGCAAAGCTGGAATCCGGTCATTTTGGACACACCCCTAAAACAGTCCATTAAAAAAGAGCTATACAGAGACACCTGAGCACTTTTTTTTTACAAAAACGGCTCACATGTCATTCATTCATACTAGAGACCACAACTAGACATTTTAAAATGAAAGAAAAAACGACGGAAGGTGAGCTTTAAGTTTTTACAGTGTGGTTCAACCACCCTTCTGAGTGAGCCTTCACACTTTTTGCATCTGTCTCACGTTTGAAGCAAATTCCAAAATAACTATAGTGCATGCCTAAGTAGATGGTTTATAAGGTATTTATTATCAGTATTTCTATTAATCATGAAGTCATTAATTATATTGTAACATTAGTGTTTTTTTAGTTATTTTATAAGTTTTATATCCCAGTCAACAAAATGTAATGGTAATGACTTTTACTTTTTACTCTCTTCTCTCCTCTTTAACATTTCACTTTGTGATTTCTCTCTCTCTCCTTTTCACACTGTCCTCCTTTTTGTTGTTATATATTTTCTGATTGATATTGTAAAAAAAAAAAGCACCCAGCCGCCACTGAATTTTTACTGGCAACGGGATTATTATATATATTTTTTAATATTGTCACACAAGATCAGAGTAGTGAATCCAAACGCAGGTTTATTTGACAAAAACAGACAATAATCCAAGCAAACAAGGCAGACGAGGGAAATCCAAAAATCGAGGTTTTAGACAGAAAAATGGTCATATAACAGCAACAACAAGATGAGATAAACGCTTCGAATTGCAGGAAAAACTGACAAGATGTGCAAAAAGGCATGCGTGAGAGAGACTTAAATAGCACACTGATTACAAGGTGAGATCAGGTGAGACTTCTAATATTGAGGCGAGAGCGACATCCAGTGGCGTGGAGGTGCATTACCAGGGTCACTGATGACAAATATATTTTATTTAAATTTTACAACTTTGCATACAACAAAAAAACATCTTCCCATCCTCCCGCACACCCATTTAGCACATAAAGGAGACACATCGGCATAGATAGAATGTAGTTTTGTTTGGGAATAATGTAATCTATGCAGTACTTTGCACTGAATTAACTGATAACTTGTATTTATAGAACATTACTGAATACTTTGTAATGATTTTGTCCAAAAGTCATCTAATATTTCCATTCCCAACTCTTCTTCCCACTGCTCTTTCAAGCTCTGGGTGGATGCAGTGCCCATTTTTTGAAACCAACCCCCTGCTGTCTGGATCTATTGTCAAGAGTGAATAAAAACTATTCTGAGGGCTTTATTTTTCAAAGCATTCAACGTTGGCCTTGACATAATGGATTTTTAAACAAGCCCAATTTGGAGGGAAAACCTCCAACCTGGCAACTATGGGTCCAACTGAGCATGTGCAGTATGAAGCACACTAGCTTGTTTCTGATTGCAGAACTCTGCAGTGCTGTAACTGTGCCCAATCTCCCCTTGTTAAAATATTAATCTTCAGAAAAGTATTTGCAGAAAATCATCTATTACTCACTGAAATCAGATTCTGAAGGTAGAACTGTGCAGTATGGATGAGGGTCACAGTGCAGACTCTTCAGCTCCTGCAAAAGCCGCTTGTCTTTCTCCAAGAGGCGTCCCAATCTCTGTTCCACCATCTGTCTCTTCAACACGCTGTACGAGAAGATATTAAAACAGAAGTTCTTCTATCAGGACCCAAAGCTGCTATAAATAAATGCAGTAAAACATCTTAGAGTGTGATCTAGCACTCAATAAAAATGTATGTGTCCAAACTAACACTGGAAATGTGCACCGCTAATGACCCCAGCTATTAATTCAGCTCTGAAAACAAATTATTAGCATTAGCATTATTAGCATTACCAGTTATCTGTTAGCAATTATAGCTAATCCGCAATATTTGGCTTTGTAGTCCCGAGGCCAGATATACTAAAATATTAACGGCTATACAGTATTTTATTTTATTAGGAAGTTACTAAATAAACTTTTCATCAAAATACATTAAAATATCTAAATTCTGTTAACGTTTGCACCTCATTTAAAATAATAAAAATAAAAAATTACATTATTGTTCTACTTTGTCACTGTGTGTTTGAAGAACTGAGGATATAAGGTTGGCCCCCCTTTATAAACAGCAGTGTTGAGGCCATATATATATATATATATATATAGAGAGAGAGAGAGAGAGAGAGAATAAATAAGAGAGCACTTAAAAATGATGAGTTTCTTTGATTTTACCAAATTAAAAACCTCTGGAATATAATCAAGAGGAAGATGGATGATCACAAACCATCAAACCACCAAACTGAACTGCTTGAATTTTTACACCAGATTACGCCCAAAACACACCCATGAATAATTAAGGGAATTAAAACACGCCCTTTGCACCGTTGGAGCTTCAATACCAAAGACAGAGGACACACCCCTAAATCCAGCTGCGCAAAGCGCAATTAACTAGTGTGCTCTAGATCGTTAAAATAGGTCCCTAAAACATAAAAGTAATGTTCAGTATAGCATGTGGTTGTACTTTCTTGTTTTCCACCATTTGAACACAAAACTGTGTGGATGGTTAATTTATAAATAAAAGGAAAGAAAAGGAAGAATTATTGTTGGACATGAAACATATGAAACTAGGAAATGTATGCCCATAGATTATAGTATGCAAATGTACCTGAATTTGTAATGTGCATTATGTAATGATTATTTCATTAAAACATGTATGGATTACTTGTAATATAATTGTGCAATTGTATTAAGTAAGCTATTCTAAATTCAAGACGTAAGTGCAGTTACTCACTTCTGAGTCGTTGTCACTTTATCTTTTATCTGAGGAGGCAGTTTCGTTTCAGGTTTCTTATCAAAGGGGCGAGTGAGAAAAATCCTTTTCAAGTCATCCTGAAAAAAATGAACAGGGCTATTAATATTTTTAACCCTAATTTAGCAACATTTTATTATTTAAAACAATGAAACAAGTTGAACTTGGTGAAAACAGCATGTTTTAAATGCTATATGGTTCTTGCAAAATGTATGAGTCTGCTTAGCAAAATACAAAACTTACCAGAACACACAGTACTTACACAGTGAAGAATTAATAATATTTGATGTTAAAGTGAAATATTATACTTTTTACATACTCACTGTAACTAAAATACAGTTGCAGGAAAAAGGTATGTGAACTCTTTGGGGTTATACTTGTATTTCTGCATAAATTGGTGATTAAATGTGTTCTGATCTTCATCTACATCACAACAATAGACAAACACAGTCTGCTTAAACTAAAACCATACAATATATTATATATATTTCCATGGTTTTATTGAACACAACAGGTTAATATTCACAGTGAGAGTAAATAAAAGTATGTGAATCTTTGGGTTTAATATCTGGTTGATCCGCCTTTAGCAGCAAAAACCTCAACCAATGGTTTCCTGTAGCTGCAGATCAGACCTGCAGAACGGTCAGGAGGAATTCTGGATCATTCCTCTTCACTAAACTGTTTCAGTTCAGCTATAATATTATGGGATATCTGGTGTGAATCTCTCTCTTGAGGTCATGATGCTGCAGCATCTCAGTTGGGTTCAGGAGGTCAGGACTCTCCAGAAGGAGGATTTATTTATTTTCTTCTGTTGAAGTCGCTATTGCTTTTTGCAAACTTCCAACAAGGAACAATTTTGGTTTTTTTGGCAGCAGTGTCTTCCTCCCATGAACTGCATTCTTGTTTAGTATTTTCCTTATTGTATTTATTGATTTGTCAACAAAATGTTAGCATGTTCCAGAGATTTCTGTATTCAGTCTTCAACTGACACTCTAGGATTCTTCCTCACCTCATTGATCATTCTGGGCTATGCTCTTACAGTCATCTTTACAGGACTTTACTATGCCTAGAGAGAGCAGCATCAGTGCTGAACTTTCTCCATTTGTAGAGCGTCTGTCTTACCGTGGAAACATGAACATCAAAGCTTTTAGAGGTACTTTTGTAACCCTTTCCAGCTTCATGCAAGTCAACAATTCTTGAACGTAGGTCTTCTGAGAGCTTGATCTTTTGTGTGAGGCATGATTCACATCAAGCAATGCTTCTTAAGAACAGCTAAAAACTTAAAACTGATGTGAGTTTTTATACATCTAATCTCATCACATCCTGCCTCCAATTAGCTCTTAGAAAAGTCATTAGTCTAGAGGTTCACATACTTTTCCCCCTCATTGTGAATATTAACATGTTGTGTTCAATAAAATCATGTAAAAAAATATAATTATTTGTGTGGTTTTAGTTTGATCAGACTGTGTTTGTCTATTGTTGTGATGTAGATGAAGATCAGAACACATTTAATCACCAATTTATGCAGAAATACAAGTATAATCCCAAAGAGTTCACACACGTTTTCGTGCAACTGTATATATGGTTTGTATAGATTAGAAGTTTAAAACTCAATATTTTTATATCATACCTCTGTTCTGATGGAAGATATATCTATCTTTGGTTTCTCCTTCCTCAGCTCCATGGACAAAACTGTTTCCATTTCAAACAGCTGCAAAGCTTCTTTAGCAGTCTGAGGTTTAAAACAGCATCCTCCTTAAAATAAAATGATAATTTTCATATGTTTTCTGTAAAAAAAATTATTAATTGCTAAATTTAAGATGATAAAAGTAACCTGTGACGTTGCTGATCCCGTGCAGCACTTTGTTTCTCCCGCTACCAATAATCACAGCATCAACAACGATGTTTGACGTCACAAGTCTTGTTGCAACATCAACTGGCTTGGACATAGAACTGATTTTTTTAGGAGAGAAGAAAAACAATTAGTTTACCAATCCCTCTTAAACAAAGCTCTCTCCTAATAAAACTCATTGGTAAATAGAAGGGAAGTGAAATATAATAGTTCAGCTCATATTCAGTGGCGTGAAAAAGTAGTTGCCCTCTTGCAGATTTATTCTATTATACTCTACAAATATAACCTTATTAAATATATAAAAAAAACACTTTGTAAATGATGATTTAATTTATTGACATATTACCAAAACTATAAAATGTATTAACATATTAACAAAACTATCCAAACCAATCACTTTTTTTGTAAAGCTGAGTTCAATTTCACTGCTAACCACAACCAGACCTGATTACGGCCAAACTAATGGTGAAAACATGGAACAGTGGTGAACCTTCCTAGGAGTGACCGGCCGACCCAACAAAATTACTCCATAAGGGCATGAAGAACTCATCCAGGATCCCAAAATAACCCAGAACAACATTTATTTAAAGAACTGCAGGATCTCACTCACCTCAGTTAAGATCAGTGTTAATGATTCAATAATAAGAAAGAGATAAAATTATGATGATTTCCAGAACTTTGGGTAAATATTCTTTACAGGACTGACACAAGACAAAAGAGTAGCTTTTTTGAAAGTGTGTGTTTAAATGTTACATCTGGTGTAAAACTATAAAACACATAATTTCAGACAAAAATCATCATACTGAACAGTGTAAAACATGGTGGTGGTAGTGTGTGTGTGTTATAATGGTCTGGAGCTGCTGGATTACTTGCTGTAATTGATGGAAGCAGGAATTCTGCTGTTTATCAGAAAATCCTGAAGGAGAATGTCTCAGGAGCTCAGGAGTACTTGGGTTCTGCAGCAGGACAATGACCTCAAAGTTGGTGGCGACAAAGATAAAACCAAGGCTAACTGATTGGGCTGAGCAATTTGTCTCGGTTAGTGGTAAGACGCAGATGATTGGACATCAGCAGAATTAGGGCGGGATTATTGATTGACTGATCTGCATATTGTGATGATTTGTCTGTTTACCAAAGTACACATCCTCGTCTATAGCACAATTAAACCTGAGAGGATCTACAGAGGCAGAAATTACCACAATAAAAGTGTTTTTGTAAGAAGGGGTTTCCCTTCACCTGTACAGGGTCCTAGCACCATTTTAAAAGTCAAATTTAATGCTTTTTAAGACCTCAATAAATATCATTTAAGATGCAAAAATGTAGTCATGTAGTCAAAGTCTTTTTTCTTCAAATTTTGTTTCCTTGTGATGCAGAACAGAGGCAACACAGCATATGTAAGTTGCATTACGTTGAAATTATAAAAGCCTGTCCTCCTAAGCCAATAATTAAAAAACAGCAAAACTTTGAGAAACCAATGAACAGAGGTTTATTGTATTGGAAAAAGGGAAAAAATTATCAATTAAATTGTTGTGATAATTTATTATACTAATTACAAATAACACCATTGCTACTTCTACTATTACTGCTAAAAAATATATATATAATAATTTAAAACATTACATTATAAGTGTTCATTTATCATTATCTGATAACATTAAAATCCACAAAAATAATATAATAATGTGTGCAGGTTTTGGTTTGTACCCCACGCACAAAGAGGGTCTCCAACGGAAAGGTTTGAGAACCGCAGTCGTAAAATGCAGCCTAATGTTAATGTTAGCTAGCCCTTTCCTTAACCTTGGTTCTCTCCCTGATAACCTTAGCTAGCTCGCCCCAGACAGGCGCAACGACTCGGCATTAAATGCACCGTCTGAAAAATTAATACTTACAGCAATTTTACAGTACATTTAAGACAATTTAAAATGTAAACATTTTCGGATTTAAATTTAAGACATTTTAAGATATTATTTATATTACGATTTATATATTTAAGGACCCACTGGAACCCTGCTGTAAAGTTGCTAGTTAAGCGACTTAAGGGTACAACATTTTTGCACTGTGTAAAGGTGAGGCAAATACACAATAAAATACACTTTATTTTCAAAACACCAACTTATGAATCCAGCATTACCAACATCATCTTACCTAACATCATTCCCATCAGTCAAACATAGAATGCGGCATCTGCAGTCTGGAAACATCCGTTTGACCTCAGCGAGTTCTGTGATTGCATGATTTAGTGCATCATACAGCCGAGTTTTGCCATCCGCCTGCAGATCTTTAACATATTCCTGAAAAAAAGGAAAAACACTGACATAATGCACTAGTTAAAATCTAACCGTTTTCACTCTAATCAGCTGCAGCAAACAGAGGAGACACAAAGTGAGGTTTGGTTTTATTTTGCAATGACATGAGTGACATACAGTATGTAGTGGCATATTGATAATAAACCATAATCTTTGGTGCCAGCTGTGTGTTCATGTGTACTGGTACCTCTCCACGGGTCCAAGGAAAAGGCTGTGTGAGGTACAGGGGTTGGAGAATGAAACTGAAGCACCTGGTTTTAGAGCACAATAATTGATTGTGGTGACGGACAGTTCTGGTGGAAACAGGAGAGTTGAGGTGCACATTGAATTCTGGGTGATTTGATCAGCCGTGGTTTTATGTTTTTTGGATACAATCCGGGTTAGCACCCGAACATCCCTTTCAGACAGCTTCCTCTTACAGCGTCCACAGTTAATCCTGTTGGATGTGGTTGGTCCTTCTTGGTGGTATGCTGACATTACCCTGGATACAGTGGCTCTTGATGCATCACAAAGACTTGCTGTCTTGGTCACAGATGCTCCAGCAAGACGTGCACCAACAATTTGTCCTCTTTTGAACTCTGGTATGTCCCCCATAATGTTGTGTGCATTGTAATATTTAGAGCAGAACTGTGCTCTTACCCTGCTAATTGAACCTTCACACTCTGCTCTTACTGGTGCAATGTGCAATTAATGAAGATTGAACACCAGGCTGTACGGTACAACAGTAGTGAGAAAAGATAATAAAACCAGAAATTACCTTGAATGTTTCCAGGTTATCTGTAAAGGTATGAAGAATGTTCACGGAAGAGTTGAATATGATCAGGCTGATCACATGATTGAAATCATAAGCACTGCTTCTGTTCGAGAAACTATCAAACACTTGTTTAACAGCATCGATTCGCGTCATCTGGCACTGAGAGTCGAAGCATTCCTCACTCATCGAGTAGCTCGAATCAAAGAGCACCTAAAAGAAAACAGAAAAGTGAAGCATTTTACAGGACTAGGACAGAAGATCTGCCCATTAAAGTCCTATAATTATTTCATTTGTTCATTTCTGTGTTGTAAAAGCCAACAAATGCAAGCATCTACAGATAAGCCATAACCCCGCAACATACATCACTTATAAAATGTAAAAATCTTGTGTTTAATGATTAAAATAGGAATGTAATGTTATGTATAATTATTATTTGCATGTATTATTGCTAGTATAGTAACACAATACACAAAAGACTGGTTACTAATCGTACTAATTGCTATTTATATATTTTTGTCATGTCTGGTGCTGAAAGCACACCTGTGGTTCCCACACTCAGCTCTACCTGCGTTAACCAAGCTTCCAACTACATTACCCAGAACGCACCACATCGTGACATCACACACTCCCGATCACGTGGTACACAGCATGACACCTCCAGGAAGTCCTGAGTATTGATTACCCCTCAGTATAAATAGACCACGCTCAATCCTCGCTGAGTAATTGTATTGGTTCTACCCTGCATTAATAAGCATTTCCATTGCCTGATTGTTATTCTGTGTATGATCCTTTTCCGTGTTTTTCCAACTTTGATTTTTGCCTTGCCCGTGTATTGGATTTTCTGTGTATGACCTGGACTGTTACTCGTTTGGATTTCTGCCTTCTCTGTGATACTCCCTGCTCGTGTATGAACTCTGGACTGTCTCCCGTTTATGGTATGGTTTTCCTGCTCAATGTTTCTCTGGTATTGACCTGGCTTGTTTTGACTACCCCTGCTGAATCTTTTAATAAAAGTTTTTTATCGTATCTGCACAAGTCTCCTCCTTGTCTGGCCCTGACAATTTATTTAACTTTTTACCCCGTTTTCTCCCCAGTTTCCACAACCAATTCCCCAATCCTGATTCATATGAACTCCTCCCATCACTAATAATGTTCCCAACACTGGAAGGTTGAGGATGAGCCTATGCCTGCTTTGATACATGGGAAGTCAAGCTCCGCCTCTTTTTCAGCTCCAAGCAATCAGCTGCAGTATTACTAGCCAGCATCACAGTGTATTCGGAGGAAAGCGCCAGACACCCAGCTCTGATACAACAGCCAACAGACGCCTGTACCGACCAGCATCACAATGCAGGAGTGATGAGGTGAGAGAGGGCCACCTACTGTACTGCTGTACCCACCCAGAGAGAAACAGCATGATCCACTGTACTCTCTCTCTCTCTCTCTCTCTCTCTCTCTCTCTCTCTCTCAGACTCCGGCTGCTGATGGATAACCTGGGTTTGAAACAGCGACATGTGTAACACAAAGTGTTATCAGATTAGGAGTATATGAGTTTCTGTAACATACCAATATGGCTTCTTTTGGTGTTCTTGTCACGTTGATTTTTGAGTCATCTCTTCTGTCTCTCAGCCTAGAAACACATGGATAAGTCATGTTTTAGGGACATACAATTACCTATGAACATACCTCTTTTGTAAAGAAGAGAAAGAATTTAAAAAATCACATTATAACTATTATATAGCTTGGAATTAGCCTGCTGTGTTCTTTTGTTGGTTTATTTCTACAGTGCTGGGTAGATTAGACACTGGATTAAGGTGTTTAATTCATTTAGGCGTAAAACTTTGTCATTTGGAATGTTTTACCTAATCCTAAGTTTTTGTAACAAATACTAAGGGTCCTGAAGAAAATCTGGCACCACTGAAATGTAACTACAACCATGCACTACTGACAGAGGTTATCTAAACTGCTCTACCCAGAACTAACAGAAGCTCTTTTATGACTCTTTTTTTTATTTTCTCATATTTCCCATAGCAGAACAGGATTTTATTATTTATTGACCAGTTGATGATACGTACTTATTGGCCAGCTCCTCAGGATCCACATTTTCTCTTTTTCCAGAAAGACAGTTGAACACCATGATGTATTTAGGGGTCATTTTGTCTTTGCAGGTGAACATGCCGACATTTTCTATAAGAGTGAAAATAAATCAAATATAAAATATTCCAACTTGTTAGGAATTTATTAAACTTGTTCGGAAGTGTTCTTTTATTATTAACCACAAGTAAGGAATCAGAGCCAGTAAAATAAGGGTCAGTGACAGAACTGAGACCAGAGCCTGGGTTAGAATTATGTAACCCAGCTGTTTAATGTAAAGTTACCTCTTAATTAAGCGCTGCCCCTTTAATAAAACCACAGCAGTTTTCACACACACTCAGCACACTTTCTGTCAGTTTTAGCTCCAGCTACCTTTATATCATTAACTCGTGTTTACTGATTCTCCTGCTAGGTGAGCATTGTCTGCTTATAGGGCATCCTAGTGCATAATTATGAAGAGCTTTATATGTTTTATTTGTTTCATAAAACTCCTGTTTATCTGCTCTGTATTAATGGATTATATGCTCTCTACATGCTTTAAATATAAGCATTTAGTTAATGTGTTTTTAGTGAAATGTTAAATGTGTTTTAATGAATTTAAATGCTATTTATATGCTTTAAATATAAGCATTTAGTTAATGTGTTTTTAGTGAAATGTTAAATGTGTTTTAATGAATTTAAATGCTATTTATATGCTTTAAATATAAGCATTTAGTTAATGTGTTTTTAGTGAAATGTTAAATGTGTTTTAATGAATTTAAATGCTATTTATATGCTTTAAATATAAGCATTTAGGTATTTTCTATAAGAAACATTCAAAAAGTGTACGTAAGCTTATTGTAAAACAGTATTTTGGGTAATGTGTACTTATTGATTTAGTGTTCCAAATAGTATTTTTTTTCTTTTCCTCCAATTTTTCCCGAGTATGAATTGTTTAAGGACTGTTCCAATACCTTTTTTTGTCTACTTCACAAACACTTTAAGTATCTGGTCTCTGAGAAAGAAAAAAAAATTCAAGGTTGAAGAGCTCTTACATATTGTTCAGTGAATATATATATATATATATATATATATATATATTTGGGCTTAATCTCATTCATACAAGGTGAATTCAGGGAAATGTGACTGTGCACATTTTATATATATGTTTTTTGTTGTGGCTCTTCTATTTGGATTGAAACATTTTAAAGCTTGGTTACATAAATACTAAGAAAAGCGTTTAATGTTCTTCCTACCTTCAGTGAGATGCACCAGGCATGGTGCCTCAACTCCAAGTCTCTTCAGCTGTAATGGTGGATATATCCGTATGTGAGGGTACTTTGCACGATTCTCATTCAACTGGGAATATATGTTCCCTGGATTCATCCTAAATCTAAAAAAATCTATATTTAGAATCGTTAATAACATTTACTGTTTTAATTTTACCAAGTAAAATAAAAACAGCTCATACCTGCTGATTGGTTGATCAGCATCATAAGAAATCCACAGTGGGAAAGTATCGACTGATGGTGGGAGACTGAGCAGAATCTTCTCAATATCTGTCGCTCTTTGAATGGATGACTCTCTCAGGTTCTCATCAGTACAGTTGGGGATTTTCTCACCCCCTAGTGAATCATAGTATATATTATATTATACAGTGACTTATAGAGTTCTGAACACCAAACAGAAACATGTTTAGAAAAGTTCTTACTTTTTATTTTCTCCAGAACGTACGTCCTTTCAAAGACCTCAGGCAGTCCAGGAACTCTCACCGGCTCAGAGAGACGCTGGAATGTGGACTGAGACTTCAGATATATTGGAGCGTAATTTTCCTGCTCTGAGCTCTCGTTCTGAAAACAGAAGCAGGACTTTTATGAGTTTCTTTGATTTTATCAAATTGAAAAGCTCTGGAATATAATCAAGAGGAAGATGGATGATCACAAACCATCAAACCACCAAACTGAACTGCTTGAATTTTTGCACCAGGAGTAAAGCAGCATAAAGTTATCCAAAAGCAGTGTGTAAGACTGGTGGAGGAGAACATGATGCCAAGATGCATGAAAAAAACTGTGATTAAAAACCAACCAGGGTTATTCCACCAAATATTGATTATTTCTGAACTCTTAAAACTTTATGAATATGAACTTGTTTTCTTTGCATTATTTGAGGTCTGAAAGTTCTGCATCTTTTTTTGTTATTTTAGTAATTTCTCATTTTCTGTAAATAAATGCTCTAAATGAGAATATTTTTATTTGTAATTTGGGAGAAATGTTGTCTGTAGTTTATAGAATAAAACAACAATGTTCATTTTACTCAAACATAAACCTATAAATAGTAAAATCAGAGAAACTGATTCAGAAACTGAAGTGATCTCTTCATTTTTACATTATATTCTTTTTCCAGAGCTGTGTATGACTGTTTCGGATCTACAAGCATGGCTGTAACATCTTTATGTACATTTCTGTTATTTGATTGTTTAGTTGTTCAGTAAATTAAATGCTTATACAGTAAATGTTGAGGAGAAAGTGATCCAGTCTCGATCTAAACCCAGCTATCAAATTTACTCCTTGCAGTTTAATCTGATATATATATATATATATATATATTAGCCAGATGACACTAATTAGTTACCCCAGCTATGGACAAACCCTGTCTCTGCTGCTCCATGCTGTTTACACACTGAGAGCTCAGTCTGTGCAGTGTTCACTGCTCACAGCCACATGACTCTGTCTACTAAATGTAGTGTTCTGTGTTACTGCACAGATATCAGCGCTGAAACACAGAATCTTCTCGCTACATTTGCTTTCTTGCTCCCGTGCCAGACAGCTCTGACCAGAAGTAAACAAACAAATCAACGGATCCGGACCATAGAAACCAACTACAGGTGTAAAAAACGAATAATAAATAACATTATTAATAATAATTTAAAATTAAATTAGAATTAAACAATAAATAATCAATTAAATAATAAATAAAAGTACTACTAATAAAAAAAGTAGGAGAGAGAGGTCACCATTTATTTTTTAAGTATTAGTCAACCAGTTAAGACTAATATTACCAGCGATCAGTATTTCTAATTCTAATAGTTCAGGTCTTGAAGCTGTTAAGTACAGCTTAGTAAGTTATTATAAAAAAGACCTGTAAACGCTACATAATTGGTTAATTGAACTGTTTAAATTAGATATTTAAGCAATAGAACACATGAGGGAGTGTGTTATCACGAATAACATCACGGCTGTGATTCGGTCGTAGACCATCAGACGGCAGTAACCGAGAGATTTTCTTTCCCTTTTTTCCAAAAAGACGAGTACACGCTGCGGGCTGCAGGCAAGCTTGCCGCAGCTAAGCGCTAGCCTGTGCTAAGCTAAGGCTGCTGCGGGTGTCCTGTGTATATATGTCGTTACTCGGCAACGCGTCATGATACAATTTTAGTGTGAGAAGGCCGTGACGTTATCACAAATATCAGCACGGCAAGAACACTTCTCAACCAATCAGATTGTGAGGTCGGAACTAACAAAACAAGATAATACAACTAAGTGCCTTTAAATGTGTAGAGTACGGGATCTCATTACCAGTGCTGGAGATCTACCACCCTGTATAGTGATTGTTTTATTATGTGTGTGTTAGATCTTAAAATATCCAGGGTAGTAGATCTTCAGGACCAGGAATGAGGACTCCTTGTCTAGGAGATAACAAGATGATGGTAGAAACTTGATTAGTTCAGAAACACATCAAAATATTTAGTGCTATTATTTTTTCTATATAGGTCTCGATGATAAACTCATAACACCTACCTTAACTAGTGCAAGATTTCCAGGATTAACTGCTATTTAAATAAATCCTACATTGATCTCACTCCCGAGCCTCTCTAAGCCCCACCCCTCACCTGAAATTGATTTTTTTACCTACCTGGTTTCTGTTCAGACAAAACGTTTTCATATACCTACCTCCCCCTGAGATAAAAGGTAAGCCCAGCAAACAGTGGAATGTTCAAAAACATCCCCATCTTCGATTATCCTGTCCCCGTATCTTCTAGTTGGGCTTGGCAACATTTCCCTGAAGAGGAAGTACAACCCTTCCACAATGGCTACCTGGAGAAATACAAAATAAACTCAATTAATCATCACAGTTCAACAAGTACAGTAAAACACACAGCTCAGCAAAGGCTTGTTAGTTGATTAGTTGGAATAGTTGTGATGTAATTAGTGTGTAATGGTCGTGTATTCTTTACGTACTGTCACGGTACGGGGGTCACAGTTTGGTTTGCGTAAATGCACGCAGAATACACGGTACACAGTCAGTCTATAGGAGACTTGTGAAACCAATGAACGCAACCTGGAAAGTGTAGCTGTAGCACTGTTGCTATTAGCAACTCGCTAATGATTTAGCCCATATCTTGCGCTGAGACTTTTAGCTCTGACTGGAAGTTGGAGCTCACAAGCAGAGAGCACAGGATCACAGATAATTCAGACTGTCCACAACAGTCGCTGTGCTGCCATAGGAAAATAACGATCGCCTGTCGCTTTCCGGTGTGAACGCAGGGTTAGGCGCTCATACTGTCTCTCTCAATCTCTCTCTCTCTCTGAGAAATTATACCACATCTAATGCTGATATTTCTTAAAAAGAACTCAAACACTGAAATGCATCCAGTAATATTATCAAGAAAACATATGTGTAGTTTAATCAGGTAAAGTTATGCTGTTGTTTTTGTTGCTCATGGAGATGATGTAGGAGAGAATCCTGAATTCAGTATTTAATAAAAGAGCACAAGCCCTGTTACAAAATTCCACCCCAAAAAACTAAATATTATAATGAAGATTCATTCTTATTATGAAGTTAATAAAGGAGAGGTGATACAGAATAAACAGCTTCTTTATATTTCACACCAACCGCACCGAAAACATAACGTTATGTTACGTTACGCTACTCTACATTAATAGTAAACCTGCGGGGAAGTACTGCTCCAGAACCAGGACTGAGAGCCTGTTTATACTCCAGATCACTACTGCACTATTGTCTTCTGTCTCTCGTATGTCTATTTGTGTCCTTGTTGTATTGTATATATACTAACCCCAGTAACATGATGATAAGTACCAATACAGTCTCCTTACCCTGATATACCTCACAGGTTCTAGGTAATAACCAGGTAAGTGTGAGGTACTAACCCCAGTAACATGATGATAAGTACCAATACTGTTCATTTTAATCAGTCTCTATTTATTTGACTGAGAAATCCCTAAAAATGAATTTAAGGTTTATAGAGTGGAATTCTTCACTAGGAAGACAGCACAGGAATGGAATACTTGGCCATATGTTTAAAGACATTAGAGCATGTTACAAGGTTTAAGGGTGAAAAAGTATACCATAAGAATAAAGTGTTGAATATGTGTATTTACCCCCTTTTTAAACATAATTTGTAGAATAAGGTCTTACATGTTAAATATATATATATATATATATATATATATATATATATATATATATATATATATATATTTAACTTATATATATAAATTAAAACTGCTTAAAAATCAGGGTTATTAAAACTACCAAATATTGATTTCTGAAATCTTAAAACATTATTATAGTTGTTTCTAAATTAATATTAACTGCTTTTGTTTGCATTATTTGAGATCTGAAAGCACTAAAGCATCTTTTTCATTATTTTGACCATTTCTCATTTTCTGCTCTAAATTACAATATTTTTATTTAGTATTTGGGAGAAATGTTGTCAGTAGTTTATAGAATAAAATAACAGTGTTCATTTTACTCAAACATGTACCTATACATATGTAGCAGATAGCCTGATATCTCATTTTGAAATCACAACTCTGTTCCCTTAAATCCATTTAAGGAATTCCAATGGAGAACATAGGGGAATCTCCCCAACCTTGAATGATAACACTTTAACGACTTTTACGACCATTTGCTGGAAACATCTGTCTCGCTAAAAGCATCTGAACAAAAGACCCATAAACTTTGGGGATTAACATGTCACCTGCTGACCCGCTATCTTCGGAGCACACCTCTTAAACAGTCACGCTAATTTACACACACACACACACGCAGTTTGACCCTTTAACTGGTCCAGGACCCGTGGACCATTTAACAAGACAATACTGCCACCCGCAGGAGAAGAAAGGAACTTTTCTTGGAGCACGAGGCTATGATCGAAAAATTACATATGTATATGCTTTTACAATAACTTAAATAACTGTTGGTTAATTCTAATATTGTGAGAAGCAGGGTATCAAGCAATGTGATGAAACACTTTCTAATCAAGAGAACAATTTTGAGGTTTACCTTCATTTTCTTCTACAGGTTCCAGGCTGAAGAATTATGTCTTGTTTGTCATTGGTTGAACTATTGCAACTAGTCAGCGTAATTTTAACCTTTGCTTTGGTTATATAGATACATTTTCCTGTTTAGTAAAGAACAAAGTATAAAAGTATAAAGGTATAGTGAATTTCTGATTTAAAGAGGTCTGAAATTATGTTAACCAGAGCAATGAGACCCGCATTCCTTAGTGGGGGAGAGGTGTGAATTACGACGGCCAGAGTTCTTATCTCTTCAAATACACAAGAGAGTCTGCCTTTTCAAAAAGGAAATTTAAGGCTGAAAAATGTTAAAACATTAAAAACAAAATGTGTTCTTAAGACGTGAATGAACATTAACTACAAAAAGAATACGGATGGCAACAAACTAGCAGTCTGGTTAAAATAATTACTTAAAAGCTATCAGGGCATGTTTCCACAATACTTTAATCAGGTTAATAACCAAATCTTGAATTAATAAGTTTAAAGTTCATAACGAGTTTCTTTCTTTCCTTTCTAAGAGTCCGATGCGTGGAAGTTAGTGTATTCCCTGGTCATGTGTTATATTTCTTTCCATTCTTACACCTCAAAATCAACTATGATTATCTAATTGTCTGGTTAGGATTTCAGTTCTGAGATGTTTATTCATATCACTAAAATGCTATGCAACAGTGGGTGAATGTGGGGAAATTGTGGGTTTTCTATGTCAAAGTATATTTTAAATAAGCAATTGTTTAATTTGATCATTTAAGAATGTTAAGGTTTAAGTTAATAAAGAAAAAAGGAGGAGTCGTCCAGGCAAGACTCCACCTACCTGGAGCTGATTGGGTTTTTAGAGATTATACTTGCAGTTAGGAAACCTATCACAAGTTAGGGCCAATACGTCACGAAGGGAATGTGTTTCCAATAAAGGGGGGTGTTAGATTATTCAGGAGTAGTTCGTGGTTCGCAGTTCGGAGTTCGTGCGCTTTTTAGGTTTAGTTAAGTTCAATTTTTTTTTTCTTAGAAGTAATTTTAACTTAGAGTTTTAGTTAGAATTTTGTACTCTCTCTTTTGTTTTACTTTCTCTTAGATTCAGCTTAGTGATTCTTAAGTTTTTTGAGTCATAGATCTTAGCTTGAGCTGCGCTTGCAGCGCATCCGCGCTGACCAACACAAGTCCAGCGATTATCAACAGAATTAGAGAATTAGGTGCTTCCAGCTATTGAACCACCTTAGCGCTACGGAGCTGCCTATAGTTCACCGCTCATCTTTAGCGTTATACATCGCTCGCCGTACCAGACCCAGACGCGAAGAGAATCCTGAAGCAATCAGCTGCCCGGAGCGAGGCTCCCGCTTGCCGTTGGAACCGAAGCCCTGCTTGCACCGTGAAGTCCACCTGAAGAACCCGCTTCGGCCACTTGGATCGAGCTACCCTTCCTGGCGGTCGACACCAACGGTTCCCTTCGCGGCAGAGACGACACCGGTTGCCCGAGGCCGGTCAACGCAAAGTGAGGCGCTGGTTAAATCTCTAATTCTCTGGTGGCGTTCTGTTGGTCTGGTTAGGTTGAGTCTTGCTAAGTTCTCAGTTATAGTCATTCCCGGTTGAGATGGTGGTGATCCCTGTCAGTTCCATAGTTCTAATGTAATCTAGTTTAACTCAATTAGCTTGGATTTAGAGCGTTTTTGCTTCTTCAGTAGTTAGTTCGTTTATAGCAGTATATAATCACATATAATCTTGTTTAATCTCCTAATATTCTTATAGTGGGTTTAGTTAGTCATTTTTAGGTTTATCTCCTAGTGGGTTATCATAATTACTTCCCCTTTGGTATATTAAGCTGGGTATTGATTTGTTTATTTTTATCTACTTATACATTTCGGTTGTTTGGGTTATTCATATATGCGATGAGAAGGTTTGGTTGTAAGACTGTTATCATCAGCGTGCTTGAATTTCACTCTCAAATTGTTGTTTGAATTATGCCCATTATCTAATTCTGCATATATCCATGTATTACTTTTATTCTAAATAAACATTACTTGATTTAGCCAATTCTTGACTTAAGTGTGTTCCTCCCGTGGTTCAAAGACTTTCTGAAACCGACAAGAACTCACCCTGAGGTTAAATATAAATTTTGTAGCTAGCCGCTACTGGCGCCCTATTAACCTTTAATATTAATATTAAAATTAATATTGATATCAGGTAAATAGTTCGGTATCCCTTGTAACCACTACATATTTGGCGCGGCCGACGCGGGGCCAACGTCACATCTCTGATCTACGGGAGAAAAGCACGGAGTTAAGAAACGTATTGGTGTGTTGTGTTTATTAAATATCTACCTTACGTTCCGCGTTAGTAAAACGCCAGCGGGCTGGCGAAAGCTAACCGGGTCACTCCTCTGTCTGTGTGCGCGCACATCTATATACATCTATATATATATCCAACTCCTTTATGTGTATGTGTTTTAAAGAGCATTGGTAATCACTTGTGAAACGCCTCATATTACTCGCCAAAGAGCTGATCAGTGTGAGCGCGTGTGTGTATTGTAGACGCCGCTGTGCGTCTGCTTTCATTATCACTGTTATTGGTGCTTTACATTTACCCGGGGTATCTAAACAGGCTCAGCCGACAACTATTATCACGTGAATTATATCAGCGCTATTTGTAAAGGCCTCAGCGAGGTTGCTGTAGCTGCGGATTTCCAGTGCAGTAAACCCGCTTCCCAGTTTAAACGGCCCGTGTGCGCGGATTTCCGCACCCCGGTCGTACTGGGACCCTCTCGTGTGCCCCGCGGCTTTGCAAACCGCGGCGTAACGCTATCCTTTTAGGTGGTAGAGAGGTTTACAGTCGCGAAAACGCGACGGGCGAGGATCACGCCCTCAGCGGAAGCCCCGCTTGACTCAGACTGTGTGAAGTAAATTCCTGCGTGCTGTGTTCCTCTCTGTGTCTCTGTGTTAAGGTCAGCAAGACCGTTGTGTTCCCCACAAAGCTTGAAAGCAACTGAGCTCTCAGGAGCTGAGGTTTGTCCTCCCACTCAAGGGGGCGGGACTCAGTTGTGTCACCGGTAGGCGGAGCCTTCCCCACCAGTGGCCTCTAGTCGCCATCTCGTGGTCAACTGTATCAGCTACATCTTGCCTCAAGGCTGTCTTACCTTTTCGTGCCTCTAGGGGTAAAGCTATATCTACACTGCCCTCTTCTGGTCGTTTGGGTGAATACTCAGGTTAAAGGGGGTTGCAGTTCATTTATACGCTATTTTGGGAAATTCTTGTAGTAAACTGTGTTTACGTGTGGTTGGTGTTGGTTTCATATGAGTTTTGGCATACCTTAATCGAGATACCCTCTTCCCCTGCTTTCTTTGCTTGGTTACTGTTATATTTTAAATGTTGTATCGTTCTAGTTATTAGTAATACTAGTAAGTGTCATTTCCATTCTTAATTACTAGTAAGTATATATTCAAATTAGAATTCACTTCAAATAGATACAGTTAGATAACTCAATTGTAATAATTCAATATTTTGTTCTATGTAGCCACCCTACTTCAAACATAGTGTCAACCCTCAAAGCTAACTTGCTTGTCAGCTGTTCTACTCACATTGCTTACATTAAATATAATCATTTGAGATAACCATAATATCCAGTATTTTAAACATTCAGGTTATAATCATTTGTTGCTATAAATACCTGTTACTTAGGTAATCCATAGTAGCCATTCATTATTTTGTTTTGTCAAGCATTTTATCCACTTCTTCTTGTTATTCTAAATACAGGCATATAATCCTTATCCTATTTGGCCATAAAAAAAAAATAAAAATAAAAATAAATTAATTAATTAATTAAATTAAATTAATTACTAATAGGTATTTGACAATTTTCATGCAAAACTATTAAAACTTATACCTATCCAAGGTCACCCAAATAAAATTGAAATAATAACTATCCATTGAAAAAAAAAAAAAAAAAAAACTACACTTTTGGGCTTATTAGATTCACTAGGGACTACGCATCAAGGTTTGTTACCCTAGCATCAATCTCTCCAATCTCAGCAGCAGTGCTAAGTCACCCATCCGGGACTGGCTTCCTCAGCGAGGCTGAGTCGGTGGACCAAGTAGAAGCCACTCTTCTTGATTTAGTAAGCTGCCGCATTCCAGACTATGCTGAAGGCGTGCAACAGGCAGATGATGCCCACCTTCAGAGTTTGATGACTAGCTGTGTGGACGACCACCTAACTAAATCCCTAAAAATAAAAGAACAAATAGACACCGTGTACAAAATGGCCCTCATACTCTGGAGACAACTCCAACTCTCACAAGAGAGAGAGCAACATGCTACTAACCACTGTACAGCTCTCCAGCAAACTAACCAAAAACTCAGGGACGAATTGGCGCAATGGCATAATACTGGTTCAGAGATACAATCCCAACAAGAAGCCCTTGAACATAAAGTAAAGTCACTGCAGGAAGAGGCCGCAACAGCCACAAAGCTTGCCATCCAGTCACGAGGTAAGCTGGAGGAAGCCCAGGAGCAGCAGACCGAACTCGAGGCTGAACTAACACAGGCTATGAGTGCTTTAAGATTAGCTCGTATAGAAAAAAGGGATGCAGAAACGCAGTTGGCAGAGTTCAAATTAGAACGGGATGAGACATATTCCCGGGGGCCAAAGGTAAGCCCAACAAAGGGTAGACCAGCGACCCCACATCTCTTTAAGACGGAGGTACATACTCCTACGCCCGTAACTTCCATGGGTTACCAGGGAGGAGCTGAAGCTCCTCGATCACCCATCAGAGTCAAACCGGAACCGGCTGGCCCCAAAAAGGTGAACCGGACCCTGTTTGGCTGGGACGAATCTGAACACACCCGACGACCGCAAACAAATGCAGATATGGCCAGGCCCATAACGCCCTCAGATAGAGATTTGGATAAAGTTGCCCGCAATATCAGCCGGTTTGAACCTAAGCCTGGCTGTCCTAATGATATCCACCTTTATCTAAATGACATTGATTACTATCTACGGCGCTTCCCTCTGGCCACCATAGACGACAGAATCTATCTCATTAAAATAACATCCAACCGCGATGTTAGCAGTTTCATTGAACGCCAACCACCACACGTAAGGGGGAACTATAGGGCTCTCTGCCAAGCATTGGTGGCAGAATTCTCTAGCTTCTCAACCCAGTTAGGCCTCTCTGCTGCATTCGCGGTGAGGCAGAACAGGCAGGAGGGCCCCGAACAGTACTACTATCGCCTCAGGCGCGCTTACTTTGGCTTCAAGAATGAACCAGAGATGGAGGAGGACGAAAATTTCAAGGTCCTGTTTGTCCAGAACCTCCATCCTTCAACCAGCCACCATTTAGGTGTCTCGGCTTGTCCCCGCACCCTGACTAGTCGGCAGCTAAGAGATCTAGCTCTTAGAGGTTTTGCAAAAGTTCAGCAAAGTTTGGGTAAAAAAACCGACTCCGAGGTCCTTGCAGTAGCCAGTAACCCTTGTATGGAACTAGAGGGGAAGCACAGCTTCCAGGGAACAGATAAGACTCACGGGTCCAGACCCTATAGACAAGAACCAGCCCAAAGTCAGCAGGTCGATCCACAGCGACGCCGCTCACCTACTTATAAGGTGAATCGCGGCCAGGGCAGACCCCATCGAGGTCGAGCCTCCCACCATCAACGTGGTGGCAGGCCACACCATCATGGGAATAACAGGCACTCTGGACCAAACCAGACTGCAAAAAGCCCTAAGTCATCACTTGACAAAACCCTTAACGGCCTGGAGGCAGGGGATCTTGAGTTAATCCTGCAATGGGTTAACCAAATGCGCAAGGAGAAAAGGGGTAACCTCAACCAAGGGCGCAACATCCAGGAGCAGTCGAGCACTGCTCCCCATGAAAAAGACCCCAAACGAGCTACTTGGGAGCATGCCCAAGACACTGCACCTAGTGCAGTCCTAGTTGTGGAACTAGACACTGACCACTCTCTCAAGGAAGAAGACCCATTTCTAATTCGGGGGGAGCTTCCTTTCCGACAGTTCTTGGGCCATCTGAGCGAAAGGGGGGTGGCCAGAAAATTCTATCTTGCTACTACTTTGGAGGATGAATTTGTGCAAGATGCTCTTCTTGACACGGCATCAGACATCACACTGATGTCCATGTCCCTGTTTAACCGAGTGCGGGCATCCGCTCGGCAACGGAATAGGGAGATACAGCTGAGTAACTGTTCTCTCAATATCCAGCCCTACTCACACACGGGCATCACCATACATTCGATGGCCCTAATTCAACTTACGATTGGGCCCGTGACTGTTGTTCATCCAATTCATGTGTCTCCCTTGGAGTCCATCCCATTCCTCGCAGGAAAAGATCTTCTTAATCGGTTCGAGCCCCTTATCGACTTTCAAGGTCTTAAGATCTGGGCGCAGGTTCGGCAACCCCTTCCTGTTCTTCCCTCTCGTGAGGAGGAGATCCAGTGCTACCGTCTTTGTGGACATTTCCAACCATGCAAGGAACTGATCGACCCCGTGGTTCCTATGGAGATTGAGGAAGGGCCTACAGCCGCCGTTTCACAGTGTACAAATCCTTCTTGGCCTCCAAGCTCAGTCTTGGAACAACGTGACACCTTCTTGTGTACCATGGTCCCATCTGAAAATCTTGGGGAATATTGTCCCAGAGTGGAGAAGGGGGTCACATTGGACGACTTCCAGGTGGATGACGTGGTCATCGCCCTGTGGTCGGACAAATCCGCAGTCAGCCAAGACTTAGTAAACTCATTATCGGCAACCCATGCTAGCTTTCATTTCATTCAATCCCAGGGAGCTTTTCCGCTTGGGCCCGTTCCTCAACCCACCTTGCCGGCAGTCGGCACTTGTTCTTTGACCGTCCGTTGGAACAAGAAAGAGTTCACCCAGCTTTTTCTTGTGGTCCCAGACTTACCTCATTCCATCTATGTGGGCGGTGACGTGTTGGTCAGGTTGGATGTTCAGGTAGACACCATCAATAACATCCTTTGGTCCCTCACAGACACTCAGGCAGATGGCTCTTACCCTGAACCAGAGTATCTGCACTCGGGTCAGACCATACCTGAAGTTTGTCAGGTGGCAAACAACCAAGCCATCACCCTACCGGCAAATACCAAAAATATCGGCCTCTACCTGACCATCCTACCTGGACAACAACTATGTCACCCCCATGCACTGTTCCAACCCTCACATCGATTCTTTGATCTTGGTCTGACCGTGGAAGCCACACCTCTTGTGGAGTTACGTGCTAGGTCAGTGTACTTGTTCGTTCAAAATTGTACAACTCAGGACATAGTGATTCCCCAACTCACAGAACTGGGTTGGCTGGTTAGCACCAAATTTCATGACTTTGAACTGCGGCTTCCAGTCATCGGTCCGATTCCTCAGCAGTTGCTCCCAAAGCAAGAGTCCAAGACATTATACACCCGACCGTCTGGGGCAATTGCTATTTTTCCTGTCTTGGAGACCAATGAAGATGCGTTGTACCGCATTGATCTGACCCACAGGGACCAAATGGTCTTGGATACAGTCACTGTCCTTAGTCTCGATTCTGTCCCATCACCTGGCACTAACACAGTCCTGGTGAAGCAGAAGGAGGAGGCCGACAGTTTTCCTTCAACCCAAACAGAGTTTGAGAAGCAACTACAGCAAATGCTGTTAGATGCGGATGCATTGCAATCAGACGAAGAGCGTGTAAAGCTCAGAACAGTGCTGACTAAGTATCGCGCGTCTTTCTCTCAAGATTCTATGGATTGTGGATTGACCCACATCCATATGATTCGTATTCCGACGCATCCCGACGCTGCTCCTGCTTACGTTCGCCAATACAAGATTCCACTTGCATCATACGGGCCGGTGCAAGAGATCATAGATGATCTCTTAGACAAAGGAATAATCCGACCATGCAACAGCACCTACTCTGCGCCACTTTGGCCGGTGTTGAAGCCCAATGGCAAATGGCGTCTGACTATTGACTATCGCCGCCTAAATGACCAGGTCCCTCTTTCTAGATGGCCCATGACCCAATTGGAGCAAGAACTCCCTAGGGTCAGAGATGCCAAATATTTTTCAACCTTAGATGTGGCATCGGGGTTCTGGACCATTCCGGTCCATGTGGAAGACCAACACAAACTGGCATTCACATTCGCCGGCCGTCAATTTACATTCACCCGCTGCCCATTCGGATATTCCAATTCACCAGCTGAATTCAACATCTTTCTCAACAAAGCTTGTCCTGATGCAAGAGAACGAGGAACCTTGATTTATGTTGACGATGTTCTTATCCGGAACAATTCTCTCGATGCTCACTTGGAAGAGATTGATCATGTGCTAGATCAGCTCACAAAAGCAGGTGCGAAAATATCCCTAGCCAAATGTCAGTGGTGCAAAACTAAGGTCAACTATGTGGGCCTTTTGGTCGGTCCAGATGGTGTTCTCCCGCAACCATGTCGTGCCCAAGGCATCGTGGATATCGCGGAACCAAAAACCATCCACGCCCTTCGCAGCTTCTTGGGGGTATGCAACTACTCCCGCCAGTTCATTGAAAACTTTGCGGAACTGGCCAAGCCACTGTACCAGCTGTTAAAGCAGGATGTACCTTTCATTTGGGGTGAGGCCCAGGCACAAGCCATGCAAACCCTCAAAGACAAACTGGCATCGGCACCCTGTTTAACCTATCCGGACCACAGCAGAGAATTCTACCTTCAAGTTGGGTTTTCAGAGCACTGTGTGAGTGCTGGTCTATACCAGGTACACGATCGAGACAAGAGAGTGGTGGCTTATGCAAGCAAAGCTTTGATGGCTCCGGAACTCAAATACTCTGACTGTGAGAAAGCACTTCTGGCCACGGTCTGGGCAGTGAAACACTTCTCCAACTACCTTGGGGGACAAAAGATCATTGTAGAAACGAACCACCAGCCAGTGGTCTTTCTCAACAGTCAGCGCATTCGAGAAGGTGTGGTCACCAACGCACGAGTCGCCTCCTGGTTAATGGCCCTACAAAGTTTTGAGGTTGAGGTGCGCTATGCGCAAAACTCGAGATTACCTCTAGGCACTGATCTGGCGGCATGTCAGCGGTGCGAAACTGACATACCGGCCACATCAGGGCCCATTCCCAATCTCGCCTCCCAAAAACCCACAAACCATCGTTACTTTGACCCCAAGGAGTGTGAAAACATTCCCACGGTCTACGTAGATGGATGCTCTTTCCGACATGACCAAGAAGGCCTCAAAGCTGGTGCAGGAATCGTCTGGCTTGATGACAATCCTTACGAACCACAACAGTTCAAACTAGGATCACAAACTTCTCAGTATGCCGAAATCGCTGCCATACTCATCACAATTCAACTTGCTATCGACCAGGGGGTAAAAACCCTGGTAATCTGTACAGATTCCAACTACGCACGTCTAAGTTTCAAATGTCACTTGCCAATCTGGAAAACCAAAGGTTTTCTCACATCTGGCAGGAAAGCAGTCAAACACACAGAGCTGTTCACAGCCGCGGACTACCTGGTAGTTCGGCATGACATGCTTGTCTACTGGAAAAAGGTGAGGGGACACTCACGTGTCCCAGGGACAGACAAGACATACAATGATCAAGCTGATTCACTGGCCAAAAGAGGTGCCTTGGAAGGAGTTTCATGGGTCTTTGACCCGTTGAAATACCCAACCCAACCCAACCCCACTGTTTTAGCCGTGACTAGAGCACAAGCTAAACAAACCTCAACAACAGAAATCCCACCCTGCGCTGCGGTCTCCATTGATCCAGAAATCACAGATGCTGATTTGATCACGCTACAAGACGCAGACCCCGACATCAAATCTATTAAGGCTTTCTTACTTGATCCCACCAACAATCCCATAACCAGCCAAATGCTGGAGGCATCAATTCCGCTTAAACAACTCTTGGACAACCGTGCATTCTTGAAGGTGGTCAAGGGCTTGCTTGTTCATGTCACTGAGACCCACACTTCTCCTGCGTTCGTGGTGCCTCCGTGCCACAGGGGGGTAATGTTGGGGCACGCCCATGACTCTCCATCAGCAGGTCACAAAGGGATCAAGGAAACCTATAGGACACTCAAACAGGTGGCCTTTTGGCCACGAATGCGGGAGCATGTAGCTAGTTACATTAAAGGATGCTTGGTGTGCTGCCAGTTCCAGCCGGCGAATCCTCTGCACAGGGCTCCCTTACAGAGAAAGGGGTTAACCTTCCCGTGGTCGGATCTGCAAATGGATTGGGTGGGCCCGCTCACAAAGTCTGCTCGAGGGAACAAATATTTCCTCACAGTCACATGTGCATTCACCAAGTGGGTGGAGTGTCTTCCAGCCGCCAATGACACCGCTATAACCACAGCGTGTCTCCTGGTTAATCATATCTTCACCCGGTTTGGTCTTCCTTGTAGGGTTGACTCAGATCGAGGTACTCATTTCACGGCAGAAGTCATGCAACAAATGTGGCACGTCCTCGGTGTAAAAGCCAAGTTGCACGTGAGCTACCACCCCCAGTCCTCTGGTCAGGTCGAACGGGCTAACCGCACAGTGGTCAGCATCCTCAAGAAATTTGTGGCCACGCATCACCGCGACTGGGATGTGAAATTGCCATTGGTACTCATGGCCATTAGGGCAACTCCTCACGATTCCACCGGCGTCTCTCCATTCGAGGTGATGACAGGCAGACAGATGACACTTCCGCTACATCTGTTATATCAGCCAGGTGGAACAGATACCTCAGTTGCCTACACAACACAGCAGTACATAGACGATTTGCAGAAACACCTAAAATCCACTTTTGCTTTTGCCCAACAGCACATGGCACGAAGTGCCCAGGGTCGGAAGGCCTACTATGATCAGAAGGCGTCCTATGACGAGCTTCAGGTGGGAGATAAGGTGTGGTACTACATTTTCGCTCAACCTGTCGAGAAACCCCAATCGAATACGGGTAGGCTGGCTCGCAAACTCATGCCTCGCTGGACTGGACCCCACACAATCACGGACAAATTGTCCCCGGTGGTGTACCAGATCCAGATCAGCCAAGGTTCTAAGGAGCCAACCCGCAAGTGGGTACACCGCAACCAAATTAAGCCACACCAAAGCCCTATGGGACAAGTCGGGGCCGCCAATGCCTTGATTAGAGTCTAATCAGGTGGACAAAACCCCTGCTAGACCCCTAGGTGTTTAGCAACTCCTAGCTGTACAACTGGCAACTAAACTAATAACTTCATTTTTAAAATTTAGGAATACATTGATCTTTGATCCATATACAGTAGTCTGTTGTTTGCAATTTCAACCCAAGTACCATTACACATCTGCCGATCAAGCCAGCCAACAGAACCATCATTTTGTGCCTGGGAATAGGATATCACTGATTGTTAGCCACTTATCTGTTAGATTCTACTTCATTGGTGGTTCACACTAGTACACCCAGGTTAATCATGTACATTTGTCTCGTTAGGAAGATGAGGACTCTCCTGCTCCTGACGCTCGTGCTGGGGACGATCGTCGCGGCCCCTGATGTGATCTCCCCCGGACCTACCTCAGGAGTAGTTCTTAGGGATAATTCGGGACTACTAATCACAAACTGCCGGTTACATACCCAAAGGGTGTTTGTACGACTGAACCCGGAGGAAGTATGTAAAAAGAACTTCCCTGATTGGTCCCGCCAAGTGGGGTGGGCTGGGCATTGGTGGGTACGAGAGGCAGTAAGCCATGCCGAACGAGACACCACCCACATGCTACAACAGCTGCAAAAATTTGCGGTCACACAGTCTGAACTGAATGGGGCTCAAAAGAGATCCAAACGGTTTCTTGCAGGTTTATTAACTGCTGCCGCCGCTGTAGGCTCACTCCTTGGCGTCGGCACATCCGCTGTTAATGCCGTGGGCCTAGCCACGGTCCGCCGTAATGTAGGGGAACTACAGGCAGAACTACCACACATCAAGGACCAAATAGACACCCAACAGAGACAGCTACAGGCAATTGGACAAACTTTACAGGGTACCATTGTGGTCCTCAATACCCACACGGTAGCTTTAAACAAAACTCTGCAAACGATCACCTCCCTGACCCGGGCAATCCAGACAGATATGGCTCACATCCAAGTGATTAACATGCTTTTGAATGACATGCTACAGGAAGTGGGATCCTCAGTAGACAGTCTAGCTATGGGCAAGATACCAGCTTATCTGGTGCCTTTAACCCTGGTACAGGAAATCCTCAGTCGGGCTACCCGAGAGGAAGTTACTGATCTCCAAGCACATTTAGCCTATACACTCGGAAGTGCAGTACCTCTTTATGTCAATCCAGAAAATAGAGAAGTAGCTTTTCTGGTCAACTTACCTATAATAGCTGCGGAAAACATTTATCGCTTAAAAGAAGTGGTAAATGTTGGGTTTTGGCAAAAAGAAGCACACATCAAAATTCAGACTCCGACCTTGGTAGCTTACCAAGACATCAATCCTGGACTTTATCTGGCCCCAAATTTGCGCATGTGTACCCTGTCCAAGGATATACACTATCTCTGTCCCAGTAAACCGTTCACTCGAGAGGGTGCCGGCAATCTTTGTGGCCTTAAGCCCATGCTCACTAAGGACCAGTGTCCTGCCACTGTCACTCATAGGTACCAACAGGTCGAGACTCAGGTTGAAATCGTAGGGAGCCGGTGGTTGGTAAATACTGCGGCACGGGAAGCGGTGTTGTCCTATGACCAGCATGATATCGATGAACGTATTCCCCTTCCGGAACAAACATTTTGGGTAGACGTACCACCTGGGGCTACTCTGCATGTTGGGGAATGGTCCCTGTACCACTTAGTACCTGATCAATATGAGAGTGAAATTGAGGTGTCTGATTTCTTTACTACCCACTCCTTAGAACTCAGCCCTGACACCCTTGGTCGGATACAGTATGAGGGTCCCCAGTCTATCGATTTGACCCCCATCAATAATGTCTTAAAAGAGATCGAGGCACGTCCCACATGGACAGTCCAACCTGTAAGATACTCCTGGTCATTGCCCGATACCTTGTTAGCTGCGCTGGTATGTCTGGGTTATGTAGCAACCTTTGGTATAACGTGTTTTTATCGTAGGAAGACTGTGAAGCTACAGAGACAGATGGATTCATGGTCGGGTAAGGTGGTTAGATTTGTGAGACGTAGAAGGGGGGGTCAAGAAGTGTCAGTGGAAACTCAGGAGGACGCAACTGATGAACCTATGCAGGCAGCTGCAGTAAGGGAAGTGGTTTAGCTCTGGTTTGGATAACGCTAATGCAGCCTGTTGTGTACTGACCAGCAAATGCCACCAGTAAGAATTGAGATACCCAGTAACCTCTTTTGTCCACAGCTATCTACGTCATCTCATCGGCTGATAACCTGGATCTCTGCTGATTATCACCCGATGGGGGGGGATATGTAGCAGATAGCCTGATATCTCATTTTGAAATCACAACTCTGTTCCCTTAAATCCATTTAAGGAATTCCAATGGAGAACATAGGGGAATCTCCCCAACCTTGAATGATAACACTTTAACGACTTTTACGACCATTTGCTGGAAACATCTGTCTCGCTAAAAGCATCTGAACAAAAGACCCATAAACTTTGGGGATTAACATGTCACCTGCTGACCCGCTATCTTCGGAGCACACCTCTTAAACAGTCACGCTAATTTACACACACACACACACGCAGTTTGACCCTTTAACTGGTCAAGGACCCGTGGACCATTTAACAAGACAATACTGCCACCCGCAGGAGAAGAAAGGAACTTTTCTTGGAGCACGAGGCTATGATCGAAAAATTACATATGTATATGCTTTTACAATAACTTAAATAACTGTTGGTTAATTCTAATATTGTGAGAAGCAGGGTATCAAGCAATGTGATGAAACACTTTCTAATCAAGAGAACAATTTTGAGGTTTACCTTCATTTTCTTCTACAGGTTCCAGGCTGAAGAATTATGTCTTGTTTGTCATTGGTTGAACTATTGCAACTAGTCAGCGTAATTTTAACCTTTGCTTTGGTTATATAGATACATTTTCCTGTTTAGTAAAGAACAAAGTATAAAAGTATAAAGGTATAGTGAATTTCTGATTTAAAGAGGTCTGAAATTATGTTAACCAGAGCAATGAGACCCGCATTCCTTAGTGGGGGAGAGGTGTGAATTACGACGGCCAGAGTTCTTATCTCTTCAAATACACAAGAGAGTCTGCCTTTTCAAAAAGGAAATTTAAGGCTGAAAAATGTTAAAACATTAAAAACAAAATGTGTTCTTAAGACGTGAATGAACATTAACTACAAAAAGAATACGGATGGCAACAAACTAGCAGTCTGGTTAAAATAATTACTTAAAAGCTATCAGGGCATGTTTCCACAATACTTTAATCAGGTTAATAACCAAATCTTGAATTAATAAGTTTAAAGTTCATAACGAGTTTCTTTCTTTCCTTTCTAAGAGTCCGATGCGTGGAAGTTAGTGTATTCCCTGGTCATGTGTTATATTTCTTTCCATTCTTACACCTCAAAATCAACTATGATTATCTAATTGTCTGGTTAGGATTTCAGTTCTGAGATGTTTATTCATATCACTAAAATGCTATGCAACAGTGGGTGAATGTGGGGAAATTGTGGGTTTTCTATGTCAAAGTATATTTTAAATAAGCAATTGTTTAATCTGATCATTTAAGAATGTTAAGGTTTAAGTTAATAAAAGAAAAAAAAGGGGGAGTCGTCCAGGCAAGACTCCACCTACCTGGAGCTGATTGGGTTTTTAGAGATTATACTTGCAGTTAGGAAACCTATCACAAGTTAGGGCCAATACGTCACGAAGGGAATGTGTTTCCAATAAAGGGGGGTGTTAGATTATTCAGGAGTAGTTCGTGGTTCGCAGTTCGGAGTTCGTGCGCTTTTTAGGTTTAGTTAAGTTCAATTTTTTTTTTCTTAGAAGTAATTTTAACTTAGAGTTTTAGTTAGAATTTTGTACTCTCTCTTTTGTTTTACTTTCTCTTAGATTCAGCTTAGTGATTCTTAAGTTTTTTGAGTCATAGATCTTAGCTTGAGCTGCGCTTGCAGCGCATCCGCGCTGACCAACACAAGTCCAGCGATTATCAACAGAATTAGAGAATTAGGTGCTTCCAGCTATTGAACCACCTTAGCGCTACGGAGCTGCCTATAGTTCACCGCTCATCTTTAGCGTTATACATCGCTCGCCGTACCAGACCCAGACGCGAAGAGAATCCTGAAGCAATCAGCTGCCCGGAGCGAGGCTCCCGCTTGCCGTTGGAACCGAAGCCCTGCTTGCACCGTGAAGTCCACCTGAAGAACCCGCTTCGGCCACTTGGATCGAGCTACCCTTCCTGGCGGTCGACACCAACGGTTCCCTTCGCGGCAGAGACGACACCGGTTGCCCGAGGCCGGTCAACGCAAAGTGAGGCGCTGGTTAAATCTCTAATTCTCTGGTGGCGTTCTGTTGGTCTGGTTAGGTTGAGTCTTGCTAAGTTCTCAGTTATAGTCATTCCCGGTTGAGATGGTGGTGATCCCTGTCAGTTCCATAGTTCTAATGTAATCTAGTTTAACTCAATTAGCTTGGATTTAGAGCGTTTTTGCTTCTTCAGTAGTTAGTTCGTTTATAGCAGTATATAATCACATATAATCTTGTTTAATCTCCTAATATTCTTATAGTGGGTTTAGTTAGTCATTTTTAGGTTTATCTCCTAGTGGGTTATCATAATTACTTCCCCTTTGGTATATTAAGCTGGGTATTGATTTGTTTATTTTTATCTACTTATACATTTCGGTTGTTTGGGTTATTCATATATGCGATGAGAAGGTTTGGTTGTAAGACTGTTATCATCAGCGTGCTTGAATTTCACTCTCAAATTGTTGTTTGAATTATGCCCATTATCTAATTCTGCATATATCCATGTATTACTTTTATTCTAAATAAACATTACTTGATTTAGCCAATTCTTGACTTAAGTGTGTTCCTCCCGTGGTTCAAAGACTTTCTGAAACCGACAAGAACTCACCCTGAGGTTAAATATAAATTTTGTAGCTAGCCGCTACTGGCGCCCTATTAACCTTTAATATTAATATTAAAATTAATATTGATATCAGGTAAATAGTTCGGTATCCCTTGTAACCACTACACATAGTAAGATCAGAGGAATAGAAAATTTGAAGTGGCTTGGAAGGGTCAAGGGGGCGAAGGCAAGCTCCTGCCCGCAAGCTGCTTACCCCAATAAAAGCTGTCCTCAGCTTTCATTGTATATATATATAAGTTCAGTAATGCATGCTTGGTTGTGTCAAAAAAGAGATAAATAATAAACAGTAAACAGTTCTGTTTTGTTTTGAAGTTGTATGTTGTTCTTTTTGAAGTGCTTATTTGTTGAACTACATGGTAAGAACTGAGTAAAACCAGAGAAATAAGCTCTGCTCTCTTTTACAGTCCTTTTACTCCTTTATTAAGCAGAAAGTTCTGTTAGTTACACAGTGTTTTATATGGTACTTACAGAAAGTTGTGTCACATTTAAGTAGTTATTATATATATTTTAATATATATATATATATATATATATATATATATATATATATATATATATATATATATATAATAACTACTTAAATGTGACACAACTTTCTGTAAGTACCATGTAATATATATTCTTTTGGGTTTCTGAATGGGTTTTTGTATGTGAAACGTGAAACATCCAGTCCTGTAGGGGGAGCAGTGCCAGGGGGCGGGCGCTAGGCTGTGGCTTAGGTGAGCAACAGGAGATGGGTCTCAGATTCAGCTGAGAACTGGGAACACCGTGTCTTCTCTGTATCCAGGTGGGGAAATATGTGGAACTGTGCAAGTATAAATGTTTCCAAAGCACTATAAGAGGGATATTTGAGTGTATATGTTCGTTAAAAGGTTTTGCTGTGTAATATGAGCCGCTATGGTCTTGTGTGTTGGTGGACGCTCAGCATCGGGGAGCATTCACTCCCGCGGCCCGCTAGCCGCGCGCCTGGCCGGCGCTCTTGCCTCTGCCACTAGCATTAGCCACTGCCCCCGCTAACCGCGCGCCTTACCGGCTCCCCGCTGTTATTCCTCTCGCTCTTTCGGTCGCTAACTTCGCTCTATAACCGTGTTTAAGCCTGTAATTATCTCTCGTGTGTTCGCGCTCTAGTTTTAGCTATTTTCGCTCGGTAATTGTGCCCGTGTGTCGCTGTTTCTCAAAGTAGCTCGGGCTAATTTCGCGCCTTCATTCCTATTGTTTCTCTATACATTTACGCTAGCATTAGCAGTCGCTGTTAGTTAAATACATGTTTATTAAAAGTCAAGTCAATTTTATTCTCTTTTTAAGAGCCAGTTTGGCCTTGTTAAAGTAAATATAGAGCCTCTGCCAACCACAATAATGAGTTATTACAGCTAGATAAGCTACAGTTTAAGGTTTCTCTAAGTAATCATGTTTTTATACACTTTGTTCAAGTTTTATACTTTGGTCAATTCTATACACTCTATGCAGATACAAATATTAGAAACTCTGCTTAAAATGAGATTTAAAAGCACTAAGATGTAGTTAGTGTGCTCAGTAAAAGTTAAAGGTGTTTTTGGTAATGTAGTGTGTTAATATGAAAGAAGTTTGAGTATTGGTATATGTATGCATATGTAAATGTATTAATATAGAGTAGTATTTTTATATTCATATATATATATATATTTGTGTGTGTAGAAACAGTATTAAGAGGGTTTGCTGATTAAAAAGTAAAGGTAATATGTACTGTGATATACAGAGTTTTGTTAACTGAAAAAAAGTAAAAAAAGGATTCTCTGTGAATGTATGTAAAATGCAGATGAGATGCAATGTGTA
Source organism: Astyanax mexicanus (assembly GCF_023375975.1). Taxonomy (NCBI): domain Eukaryota; kingdom Metazoa; phylum Chordata; class Actinopteri; order Characiformes; family Acestrorhamphidae; genus Astyanax; species Astyanax mexicanus. Next base: position 1,154,061 of record NW_026040049.1, on the reverse strand, counting down.
TGTGAAACTGCAAAAGAAAGAGAAAAGAGACCAAAGTAAAAGTGGTTTAGTTTGTGTTTGTTGTTAAATAAAGAGATTAAGCTGAGAACTCACTGGAAACACCGTCTCACTGTGTCTTCTCTGTATCCTGTATTCAGCTGATCTAGGCCCTGCTCACCCGGGGTCGCAAACTGTTATAGCCTAACCCACGCCTGGGGAGTGTAACAGTTAGTGTTTTTACATGGTACTTACAGTAGGATGTTCTACAGAGGGTTATTTGTTGAACTACACGGTAAGAACTGAGTAAAACCAGAGAAATAAGCTCTGCTTTCTTTTACAGTCCTTTTACTCCTTTATTAAGCAGAAAGTTCTGTTAGTTACACAGTGTTTTATATGGTACTTACAGTAGGATGTTCTACAGAGGGTTATTTGTTGAACTACACGCTAAGAACTGAGTAAAACCAGAAAAATAAGCTCTGCTTTCTTTTACAGTCCATTTACTCCTTTATTAAGCAGAAAGTTCTGTTAGTTACACAGTGTTTTATATGGTACTTACAGAAGGATGTTCTACAGAGGGTTATTTGTTGAACTAAATGGTAAGAACTCAGTAAAGAGAAATAAGCTATTTCTTCTCTGTTATCAGGTATTGATCTTTTATTTTTAAATCAAATAAATAGAGACTGATTAAAATGAACAGTATTGGTACTTATCATCATGTTACTGGGGTTAGTACCTCACACTTACCTGGTTATTACCTAGAACCTGCGAGATATTTCAGGGTAAGGAGACTGTATTGGTACTTATCATCATGTTACTGGGGTTAGTACCTCACACTTACCTGGTTATTACCTAGAACCTGCGAGATATTTCAGGGTAAGGAGACTGTATTGGTACTTATCATCATGTTACTGGGGTTAGTACCTCACACTTACCTGGTTATTACCTAGAACCTGTGAGACATTTCAGTGTAATTAAATTGAACTGTCCTTGTTCTTACCATCTTGTTAACCAACATAATTACCTAGTACTTTAGAGTTTGTACCACCCATGTACCTGTTTATTACCTAGTTCCATTTCAGTGTAATTAGGCAAGACTGTCCTGGTGCTTACCATCTTGTTACCCAAAATAATTACTTAGTACTTCCGAGTTTGTACCTCACTATTACCTGGTTAATACCTAGACATTTCAGTGTAATTAGGCAAGACTTTCCTGGTACTTACCATCTCGTTACCCAAAATAATTACTTAGTACTTCCGAGTTTGTACCTCACTATTACCTGGTTAATACCTAGATATTTCAGTGTAATTAGGCAAGACTTTCCTGGTACTTACCATCTTGTTACCAAAAATAATTACTTAGTACTTCCGAGTTTGTACCTCACTATTACCTGGTTAATACCTAGACATTTCAGTGTAATTAGGCAAGACTTTCCTGGTACTTACCATCTCGTTACCCAAAATAATTACTTAGTACTTCCGAGTTTGTACCTCACTATTACCTGGTTAATACCTAGACATTTCAGTGTAATTAGGCAAGACTTTCCTGGTGCTTACCATCTTGTTACCAAAAATAATTACTTAGTACTTCCGAGTTTGTACCTCACTATTACCTGGTTAATACCTAGATATTTCAGTGTAATTAGGCAAGACTTTTCTGGTACTTACCATCTTGTTACCCAAAATAATTACTTAGTACTTCCGAGTTTGTACCTCACTATTACCTGGTTAATACCTAGATATTTCAGTGTAATTAGGCAAGACTTTTCTGGTACTTACCATCTTGTTACCAAAAATAATGACTTAGTACTTCAGAGTTTGTACCTCACTATTACCTGGTTAATACCTAGAACTTAGGGTACTGTAAAAGAAAGCGTTACCCAATTCTCTGTATGTCCTGTACATATGCAGTACTGACAATAAAACTTGACTGTGTCCCTCAAATGTGTTCCCTTCAACTGAATTGAATAAAATGCATTATTTTATATTTTTCAATGTTTTTATTTTACTTATAGTAAAAAAACAGCAATGTTACCCTTTGGACTCTGGTAATAATTGTAGTTTTGCAGATGAGCTGGTACAGACTTTGAGCCAGAGCGCTACATCCACTCAGCTTTCGGATGTACGCTGTCACTTTCTTGAACTCATCTCCGCTGTGCCTGTATGACTAGAGAATGAGAGTATAGGTTTAGTTCAATGAAACGTTTGAATCTGTTTCAAACAAAAGGTATCTGAGTCGCCGAGTGGTCCAGTGGTCTAAAACGCTGCCACTATGAGCAGCTGCCAGAGCCCTGAGAGAGCACAGTTGTCCTTGCTCTCTCTGGGTGGGTACAATACAGTAGATGGCGCTCTCTCTATCCCCTCATCACTCCTAGGGTGATGTGGATCAGCACAAGGCTGCGTCTGTGAGCTGATGTATCAGAACCACAGAGTCGCTGCACTTTCCTCAGAGTGCAAGCGCTGCTGTGCTAATTGGCAATGCTACAGAATCAGCAGCAGCTCAAAAAGAGGCGGAGTCTGACTTCACATGTATCGGAGGAGGCGTGTGCTAGTCTTCTTCACCCTCCTGGTGTTGGAGCATCACTAGTGATAGTGATAGGGGGAGGGCTAATGAGTGGGTTGGGTTATTGGCCGTGTAAATTATGGAGAAAATGGGAACAATTAGAAATAAAATTATAAAAAAAATCTGATTAGTAAAAAAATGTGCTAATCCCATTTTATATACTATACCAAATTATTATAAAAATAATGAAATGAATTGTGATACAGCTGCTTCCCACAGAGCTCACAGAATCACTTCTGAAATGTAATTATATTGGTTATTTGTGTTTTATTGTAAATCTGTGTGAATCTGCCTCCACAGTTATAAAGGTGCATGTTCATACTGAACACAGTCAAATACATCAGTGTGTCTAATCCAGTCCTTTAAAATGGTGTCAGGGATGGTGCAGGCAGGAAGACGAGGAGGCGGACGTAATCGTAGGTAATACGGAATTTATATTTATTAAATAAATAACAAAGAAACAAATAAACGAATAAACAAATAACCAAATAAACAAACCAAAACAAACGAGGGGGTAACGATAACATACAACAGGGAGGCTAAACAAAGAACCAAACGAGTAACATAAACAGGACTAAAATAAACTAAACCGAGCAAGGAAAACAAAGGAAATAAACAATATCCAAAATAAAATAAACTAGGATAAAACAAGAAATAAACAAGAAGAAAAACACGGAGATAAACAACTGAGAACACGGAGAGACAAAACAACAGGGGTTAGTGCAAAGACCGACCAAGACAAAGTGCCACAGGAGGACTATATATACTAACAGGAAACACACACTAAACACGAACACCTGGGGCTAGGGGGCGGAGCTACAAATGGGACACGCATGATGGAAAATTACTGGGGAAGAAACACAGAGGAGCAGGGGTCACATGGGGATAACGCAGAGACATGAGAACAGACGAGAACAGGGCCTGAACGTGACAAATGGTGAGCAATTTGAGGAGGAAATGTGGAATGCAAGTTTCAGTAAAGAAAACTTACGATGGCCATCAGTGTAGAGTAGAAAATGCTCAGGCCCTTCTGTGTTTGTTGTACTGTGGGTTTGACATCATTGTGGAAGAAATCAGTAAAAGATGGTGTTAAACCATGAAAAGAAGACAAGACAAACTGCACTGTTTCATCTTTAGCAATCCGAAGATCCTTCAGTTTCACCCCACCCATGTAATCCTTATCTCTGTAAAAAAAAAATTACATATAACATAAAATATAGTATTTTACATTCCTTTGCGAATGTCAGTGCAGTATATATATATATATATATATATATATATATACTATAAGCTGTAAACTGAAAACATTTGTGTATGATATTAAAAGACAAATATGATATGAAAGATCAACATTTCAGATTTTATTTTCTGATATTTATATCTGGATCTGAAACACAGTTCAGAAGATTCAGCACCTTCTGTCTGAACCCACCCATTTTTATTATGAGTGAAAGTATTGGAACAGATAAATTAAAATGAATAAAACTTAATATTTAGCTGTAAATAGTTGTTTGCAGTAAATGCATCAAGTCAGTGAGCCACTGACCTCACCAACCTTCTGCATTCTTCTGCAGTGATGCTTTTCCAGAGGACAGTGGTTTTGGGTCATTATCTTGTTTGGTTTAATCTTTCTATAAAATCACAAATAAAATGTTTCTGTAGACTTTTAAGTTCATTAAACACCAATTACGATAAACAAACCCATCCCAGAGAAAGCCATGCAAGTCCAAATCATGACACTACCCCCGCCATGTTTCACAGATGAGATCATGATCTGATCCTTTCTTTCTCCAAACCTCCAAGGCTTTCCATCACACTGGTAAAGGTTAATCTCATTAGTCCATAATCAGTTCACAGGCTTTAGTTTCTGTACCTCTTGGCAAATTCCAGCCTGATCTTTCTATTTACCTCATTAATAGTGGTTTATTTTCTGTTGAAGCTTCTGTACTTTAGTTCATGAAGTCTTTTTCTGTGAACAGTAGATGTCTGATCTCTGGAGGTTGAGCTGATTTCACTAACAGTAGTTTTAGACTTTTTTTTTACAGAACTCATGTTTCTGTTTCATTAACTGCTGTAGATTTCTCTGATCTACATGTTTCATCGTCTGTTATTTAATACACCAGTGACGACTTTCTTCTTCAGGACATTCCATACAGTTGTTCTGGTTATGAACAATATTTGTGCTCTAATGGCTCTGATGGATTTTCCATCTTCTTGCAGCTTCACAGCTCTCTGTTTTTTATGTTTCTGGTTTCTCCTCTAACTATAAAAGCTCAGTCTGTACATATAAATCCAAAGTCCTAATGCATCAGGACACACCTGGGCAATAAAACACACCTGATAATCACGATCCAATACCATTGCTCCTAAAAACAATTCAGACTGAAGGTTCTGAATCTTCTGAACTGTGTATCAGATCCAGATGTGAAAACATGGTAATAAAAGCTGAAATGTGAATATTTTGCGTCATATTAATCTTTTAGTATTAAACCCAAATGCTTTCAGTCTACAGCAGTAATAAATTGATTGGCCTCACTCTTCCAACACTTTTGGTAGGAACTCTATATAATACCACTCCTTTTTCCTTACAGAGAATAAAATTTATTTGCAACAACACGTCCTTGTTCTAGATGTGCACCAACTTGTAGTTCTGTATGTGCAGATAAAATTACTTATATATAATCATATATAATTACTATATATATAAAATTACCTGGGGTACAAGAGTTTTGGAGGTATTCCACTTTCCAATGAAAGTCTTTCCCTCAGATGAGCAAAAGTGTCTTTCACCAGGTCCACGCGAATTTCATAATGCCCCTATTAGAAGATAAACGTGTAAATGCATTATTACAGATGCTGAAAGTTTTCATTTACTATGAAATTACCCAATGACTTTTTGTACACTGCACAAACTGATCTCCATCATGGAGGATGATGACGGTCACCCATTGCACACCACCTTTATGGATCATAGGAGCAGTTTCAGTGGCAGGTTCCTGTCAAAGAGCTGCTCTACAGACAGACTCAGGAGATCTTTTGTCTCAAGAGCCACCAGACTTTTCAACTCCGCCCAGTGGAGCCGGAGGAGAGAAGAGGATGGACGAGGAACAAGTCATATATGCTTTCTTAATCACAGCCTATTTTCTATCTATCTATCTATCTATCTATCTATCTATCTATCTATCTATCTATCTATCTATCTATCTATCTTGTTAAGGCAGTTCTAATCATTGATGGATCTAATGACTTCCAGTGATGCACTGACTTTGGAGAGTGGTATATATAACTCATACACATTTTTTAATAAATACTGAAATGTATTAATCAGCAAGTATTTTTTTTCCCACACTACTCATTTGTTAACAGTAAAAACTGCAACTTAAAAACATATTGTAACATATACTTAAAAACTATTGTTCCCCCGCACTTGTTGTCGAGCTGCTGAAGGTAAGATTAGTTAAGCTCTTGCTGTGAGTTTAAAATTGATTAATGTAATTATTGTAAATTCTATATAAAGATTACCCTTCAGGCACAGGCCGGCTCCAATAGCAGACTAATTATTAACACATGTAGCCACTGCTAACCCCTCTGTGCAAAGTTAGCTAACCCTAGCTAGGTTTGCTAACTAAGCAGCTAGTGCTAATCCGCCTTAATCATAAAATGTAGTGCTGTCTAGCAAGTGTGCAGCTTCATAATAAAAATGTTGGTTAATTCAAACAAGGTAGTTATCACACTACATGATGTATTTGGAAATATGTACACGAGGATGGTTTGCATATAGCTAATGCTAATTTCAGGCTCTTGACTGAATGTTTGTGTTTGAGGCGGGTTATAAAATACATTGTCGATTATGAAACACTGTGGCTACAGGAAGATTATTGGTGCATGTTTTAGTGAGTATAACAGGATAAAGGTCGCTGATATAGAGTTTATAGCCAAGTTAAATAACTGGAACTTCTAAGTAAGTAAAGTTTGCAGAGGTTTGTAGCTGTGATTCTGTTAATAATGTTAATAATGCCTAACAAAGGCATTATTGGTTAATCATGGTTTATATTTACAATTTCTACATGTAAGTTGAATTCCAACAAACACTTCCACATATATATAAGTTACTAGAACCTCTTTTCCATTCCAGGGGCCTCATGAACTGAACATGAAAGTATAATCTTATAATAATAATAATAATAATAATAATAATAATAATAATAATAATAATAATAATAATAATAATAATAATAATATGATAGAGTTTAATATGCCCGTTGAGAAAGTGTCGTGAGGTGCGTAGCGTAGCCGTTGTCTTCTAAGTAATTTAATCATTTTAAATAATGTTTTAAATGTATTATTCTAAGCTGGATAATAAATGCGTTTATTTAAATGCTTTAAATGAGTTGCTTCTTAACAAGAAGCCTCCTGTCACAAACTCAGCTTATAATCTTATCAAAATCCCAACCAGGCTCTTAGAAATCTGATACGGTTTATAAGCCAGTCGTCATCTTGATCCAAAAAAATCATAATGGTCACGCAAACACGCTCTCGACAAATTCAGCCATTAGCAATATTTTACAATAATGCCAACGCTGCCATCTCCAACAACTCCAGCACAACATTTTATACATGATTATATAATCTAGGATAAGTGGAAACACGTTAAACGATTGTTTCAGTAAGCCAATAAAATTGTCTGATTGATTTATTGTTTAATAATCTGATTAATTTACTTTATTTTAACCAATAAAGGCTTATTACTACAATGCGTGAATAAAGCATATCTTAATATTTGTGATTTCAATGTATCGCCAAATGACAAAAACACAATACATAAGCACAAAAAACATACGTACGTCTGAAATGAAAGTGCTGCGGGGAAACTGGGCACTTTCTCACGTTCAAGTCACATTTAGTACATCAGAGCGTGAGCGTGAAATATACCTTTAGTACATGTGGCCCCTGGTCTTTAAGGTATTCAGATCAATTCTCCATCGTGCTTTTTTATCTACTTAATGTTTTGTGTTGTTTTTATGTTTTTTTTCTTTCTTGGATTGTAATTGTACAGCATTTGGTTTTAGATGTACATTTTACTTACTTATTTTACTTTACTTACTAGAGCCCTTGGTTTCTTTGAATTGAGAGGAGACAGCTGAGGTGGTTTGGGTATCTGATAATGGTCACCTCCCAGTGGAGGTGTTTCAAGCACAGCAGACTGGTATGAACTAAGCAGATTAGATAAAAATGAATATTACTTGTTAAAATGAAGAGTACCTTGAGCATAATGTGGCAGCGGACAGTGTTAGTTCCTTCGTTTCTCATGTTATTTTGGCTGTGGGTATAATCTGTCAGGTTTTCTTTAGGTGTAAATATGGCATGTAGTTTGCTCCCATTTTCAATATGCCTGTCCTTCAAAGACCCTGTAAAAGAATAATAATGAAAAGAAAAACATTTGTGTGTGAGTGGAACCAAAAGAAAAGCACAATTTAACAACATTGCACAGCATTCAAACTGATGAACATTCATGTACTTTATTAACCAGTAACTTAAATGTACATTTTCATTACAACATCAAGCATAGATTTATAATCTCTTCTGATGGTAGCGGTGTAACCGAATGATGACCATTCCCGATCTCTCTCCCGGCTTCAGCTTGTTAGCTAGTGACCTGTGGGCTCGGTCAAGCTCTGGTGGAGTATGGAGCACCCACTCATCCAGAACCTTAGACAAAAGACCTGAGGAAAAAGCTGTAGGATGTGGCCGACGATGCGGATATTAATCCGACGGCATCTGGATTCGAGGTCGATAACGTTCGCAGCGAGCCTAGTGTTTGTGATTAGAGATTGGCGTTGGCTTTGAGAGATTAAATCTTCTGGTTGTGTTCGGAGAGCATCACTTGCATACAATTAAGTTTGTTCTCTAGAATAGAAATGGAGATCCTCTAAAAGAGATGCGATGGACGCTCTGTTAACGTCGCTGCTCGACGCCTCGGCATAGTCAGCTTTAGCACCTGGTTCTTCCCTGCCTTGTTTAGACGACTTCAACAATCAAGTTAAGTCAAGTTTAACCCTTAGAACCCTACGGACAGATTTTCCCGTCCAAAATCTCACCTTGTGTTCTCAGCTTAATTATTCAGGAATCTCTTCACACATAAACATAATCCATATATGGTTAGAAAGGGCGGAGCTTACTCTTTCTAAAAATAGTGATCACATCCCAGTGCGGTAAAGCTAAATCTACAAGAAACCCATTGAGAAAAAAACACCTAAAAAAGTGAAAAATCTCCTTCCCCAACCAAAATTATTTACCTTTAGTGCTTCAAACATATTTATATGATGTTTCAAACCAAATAATATCAGTAAATAAAGACTCAAAAGTGTGAAACTACCTGCTTTACTCAAACTAAAGCTAGGTATGGTGTGCGCACTACTTCATATAGTTTTTATTTTACTAAGTAGTTATTTTGCACTAAACATTTCTATTTATTTATTTAGACTAAAACGTTTACATTTTTGTATATTTATTTAAGTTTTCTTTGTGTTTCCTGATTAAAATACTGAAAGGTATAGGCTGCTCTGAGGGTCAGGTGTTTAGTATCTACATGTATCCTAGAGGTGTGATTATTGATTATCAAGAAAAATAAATAACTTCCACCTGATGCTGTTTCTCCATGTATTTTATAATAATAATTAATAAGTCATGTAATGAACTCAAATCATCAATATTATTATGCTTTCAACTCATAAACACTCTAGTCTAAACAATTTTGAAATGATATATTAAGTGTGAATATATTTAAAGTCTATACATTCAAAAATAAGTAAAACAAGTTTTTTGAGTAAAACATGATCAGTTCCAGGAAAATATAACAATTCTGCTTCCTTTTACATTTTAAATGATGATATTTTAGAGCAGCCGTATGTCTTCTGGAGTAAAAGAGATCAGGGCATGTGTCTGTCTGATATAATTACTGTGTTATAAGACCTGAAAGAGGAACTGAAAACAAAAACGATGAGTTCAAAGGGTTAAAAAAGTGGAATTTAGGAAGAAAAAGGTGCGGAAGTGGGGTTGGTAAACACGCCTATAATGAACGATAATAATAAAAATAATTAATAAAATGCTTCTCTGGTGAGCTTTTGTTTACATTTCCCCCCCCCTCTCTCTGTCGCTCGGCATGACGTTAGTTTCCGACCGTTCTTGTTTTTCCGCCTGTTCTCTGGCTCCCTATCTCCTTATAAGAGCGTTAGTTTTTTCCCAGCTGTGTCCCAATTCAATTTGTGTTAAGTATAGCTTACAGTAAGTCCTGTAATCCTAAATTAATAAAAACAATGTGAAAATGAAATATTTATTGGCTGATCAGGTACATCAGAGCAAGTTAAACATTTATATATATATTTTTCTCAAACCTTGGCTCTCTATCTAAGCTAGCTAATACTAAAGTTAAGATAACTGATTCACAGGCTGTAGTTTATTAATCACAGTGGGTTTTGATCTGTGTGTTTTGATTCAGAGACGTGTATTTTTAACCAGCTATCAGAAACATATCATTACAGTTTACGTGGTTAATCTACCTTTACCTTTCTTTCAGAAAAATCTCCATATATCCAGATTAGTTTTAACATCAGCGCTGCATCTCAGTGAAAGAACTCAAAAATACTCTCCAGCAAGCTGATTGGCTGTTTCTCCTGTTACTGGCTCTGTGATTGGCGTTAAGAGATTTTCCATTCTTACAGCACTCAGTGGCCCGTCTCCTCATTAATAATACAGTTGAGCTGAGCGAAACCATTCGGGGCTACTAGAAAATCATTCGGGGCTAAAGCCCTGGAAGCCCAGGCCAGGCCACGCCCCTGGTTAATACTGTACTTTATTAAATCTTGATGCAATAGATCATTGACCGTTACGCTGTATGAGAACGTAACACATCATTATCAATTGTAGGAGTTTGTTTTACATGTTTTACTCACAGGTGTTGAAGAAAGGGTCGTCTGTCAGCGGCATTCCTTCACCAGTAAATAAACACACGCCCATGCCCCGCCCATCTCTCTCCTCGTGACAAATCCTCAGCATCAGATCCTCCACAGTGTTCTGGCCAGAGTCCATTCCTGTTCATCAACAACAGATTAATCAGTTTTAATGATGGGGTTTATGCAGTATATTATTATAAAGTCATTTACTTTCTCAGTGTTTTCACACCTGAAAGTTTCTATGATCCGGATCAGTTGATGAGTTCGTTTATTTGGAGCTTCAGTTTCTCCCTCTGTTTGGTTTGGTTTCACACAGATATAAACTTAAACGCACCAAAATACGCACCAATAAACCACGCAAGCGCATCAGAGTCTCCTCTGATTGGTCAGAGCTGTCTGGTGTGGGAGTAAATATAAATATACGAAAAAAGTAAATATAGTGAGAATATTCTGTGTTCCAGCACTTATATCTGTGCTTTAACACTAAACTCTGAAACTCTACTCTTTTAAACACAGTGTTTAACTGTGCAGTGCTGAGGTAAACATAGTAAACACATAGAGTCACGCGGCTGTGAGCAGTGAACACAGCAAAGACCGAGTGTGCATGGAGCAGCGTTTGTTCACAGCTGTGGTTGTAAGGGCTGGTGCCCGATCGAGGCGTCCTCCAGGGCATCGGAGGGCGCACCAGGCCAGCGCCGAGGGTTAATTGGCTAATTATCAACACCTGCTTTCAACAGCTTATAAGCAACGCCAACTAGCCACTCGGCGCTGGATCTTTGAAGCTCGTGAGAGCGAATCTATGCCCGATTTTCGAGCGAGCCTCGGCTCTTTTTCTCTTTTCTTCCCTGCTATCCCCTTTGGAGAGAGCATTGATCAGCATCGCTGGCGTGCCTCTCCCGCATAAGTATCTTCCTCTATCCCTTTCCTCTCCCTCTCGAGCCTGGTGGAGCTGTGTGCTCTGTCCTGTGTGTGTGTGTGTTTGTGTGTGTGTGTGTGTGTGTGTGTGTAGCAGCCGCGAGGCGCGGATTGCTCACCTCTCTTTCCCCCCCCCGCTGTTCCTTCCCTCTCTGGTGGAACAGCATATAATCCACAAACTCCTTAGTTAAGTTTCGTTTCTTTTGGAAGCTCTTTTGTTCTTCACCTCGTCTTATAAGAGGTAGCCGTTAGCTTCCGCGGCGAGTCTTGTTTACATTCTCCCCTTCTCTTTCACTCACGCTAGGCGTGATTTTGTTTTCCACCCGTTTTCGCTCTCCGCCCGTTTTCGTTGCTCCGCCCCTTTCGGCGGAGGCTCTTTAAATGCCGATTAAAGCGGCCGCATCCCAATCCGCTCGCTGGTGTAGCGGTTAGAGCATTGGGCTGCGACCGTGACAGCCTGGGTTCAAACCCTGCGTGGAGCGGGGTTTAATAATAAGATTTATATATTTATAATATTATTATATATCTTATTAATATATATTAACAACTGTATATCAATTATTATTATTGTTATTATTTAAGCATTATTATTATTATTATTATTATTATTTCCCTTTTTCTTGGGTTTACCTGCTTTGAGATCTCCTGTTCTGCAACTGGGTTCGACAACTCTCTGGGCTGGAGGGCTGCCTATCAGTAGCACTCCAACCCATTACAGTGGTAATTAGCGTAATCTGGCTAATATATATATATATATATCAGATTAAACTGAGCTGTATATCAGCAGTTTAGCTTAAATTAAAGGAGTATATTTAATATCTGGGTCGGATTGAGACTGGATCACGTTCTCACCACAAGTGAACTGCTCCAGAGTTCTTTTGGATTCGTTTGATCCGAATCCGAGTGTGATTACTATTTTCACACCTGCTCAATCAAACCGCACTAAAGTTACAAACAGACCAGAGTTCATTTTAACCAGACCAAATAGTGCCGGTGTACAAACACCCTAATACACTATAAATATATTTTCTTTACCTGTAAGCTCCTTGTATTCCGGACAGTCTGGAGTTCTGTAATGTAGTTTAAATGATCCCGTTGTTTTTTTCACTTGAAAGCGACTTCCGGAGCCGAGTCTTCTGATGGAATCTTTCAGATTAGTGAATCGATTTTTCTCAATTTGGCTGAAGCCTGGAGTCGACCGAGGATCACAGAGCGGTGCCACTTCTCATTTGATTTTACAACAAGAATATCATTAAAATTACTTTTATTCAATCATCTGGACATCTGTACTTCATTTGAACAGAGCTGAGAGATTTATATAAGTTTACATAACTAATCAAATACAACTGAAAAAAAAATTTACAGTGAGGAATTCATACCGGATTTATGACAGAGAGCTCCCTCTGAGACAGTAAAAAAATTCATGATGGACTTTTTCCTCAGAAGAAATTTCAATTTCCATTCGTTATATTGTATAATAAAGGTATAATTTGTGTTCAGTTTTATTAGATTAGTTTTATATAAGCTCCATCTCTCAATACTGTTCTAATGAAGGTCAACAAGAATAAGGTTTCCTTGGTGTGTCCGAATTTTTTCACATGACTGTAGTATATATACGTACAGTATATCACATTACTTGTCATCTTTATCACTTGCTTATACATATAATATAATTTCTCTTGTATATTTTACATTCATACCCATTTCTTTCAGATTCTCGTCGGTAACGCTGTCAATGAAGTCTTGTTCATTTTCCACTCCCATTTGCAGGAATTTGTTATAGTACTTTTCCAGCCTGTGGTTTTGAAGTAAGTCGAAAATTTTCTGAGTTTCCATCTTTGATCTCACAGTTACAGTCCAGTCTCTCCTAGATCACAACTGAATACAAAAATACACTTAATATACACATAAATAAAAAAAAACAGTACAGTATTCAGTATAAGAGGTGTATCAGGCACAAATGAAAGCAATCTTTAAATTATTAAAAAACATGTTCATGTTTCCAGATCAGTGTGATGTTATTCCATTATTTCCATGTGTATACCCTTATCATTATCAGTGTATAAAATTTAAACAAGCTTATCTCAGTAGATAAGATATCAGTGGCCCTGACCTGCAAAACTTTCATTTTCTCTTTCCCAGAAAGGGTGTGGTTCTGGGATTTTACATTCAGTAAATACATTATCCTGCAGAATAAACATTTAGACTCTATTATGTAGCTAACATGTTTATTTTTGTGATATACTAACAAGTAAAGATCTAAGTTATTTAGTGTGGAATATGTTTTTTTAAGTGTGTGTGTATATATATATATATAGCTAAGAGACTATGTAATATTTATAATCAAGAGGAAGATGGATGATCACAAACCATCAAACCACCAAACTGAACTGCTTGATTTTTTGCACCAGGAGTAAAGCAGCATAAAGTTATCCAAAAGCAGTGTGTAAGACTGGTGGAGGAGAGCATGATGACAAGATGCATGAAAAAAAATGTGAATAAAAGCAGGGTTATTACACCAAATATTGATTATTTCTGAACTCTTAAAACTTTATGAATATGAACTTGTTTTCTTTGCATTATTTGAGGTCTGAAAGTTCTGCATCTTTTTAGTTATTTCAGACATTTCTCATTTTCTGTAAATAAATGCTCTAAATGAGAATATTTTTATTTGTAATTTGGGAGAAATGTTGTCTGTAGTTTATAGAATAAAACAACAATGTTCATTTTACTCAAACATAAACCTATAAATAGCTAAATCAGAGAAACTGATATATATATATATATTGTCTTATGTCAGAAATAGCATTAGATCAGTAGAATGTAGAATAAACAACACTGTATTTTGAAAGGTTTACAAATAATAAAATAAAGTTTTTGACTTTGATTTACTTACTTTAGTCCTGAAAACCGTCAGATAGAGTACACACAGCCGCTGCAGGGATTTACGGGAAATGAAAGTATTTTGTCTTCTATAGGACTCTAATCCTACACCTTCCCTCGGGATCTGCCACGCCCAGATTTACCTGAGGTTATACTGGGCTTTATCACACCTGTATCATTTCCCTCTGTTACTCTTCTCCTCAGGTTTTGTTCTCCTTGATTTAATTCAGTTCTTTAAATCTGAATTAAACCTGAACAGGGGGATAAACAAGATTTCACACCTGAAATCAGGTTACTGTTATAATCTTGGCAGAATATTTTAGAAAAGAGTTAAAAAACACTGTTAAAATCAATTTGGTAGTATTCATACTCAGTAGTATTAGTACTCAAATAGTATTAGTATTTGACAGTATTAGTACTCAGTAGTATAATATTAGTACTTGGTAGTATTGGTACTCAGCTGTATTAGTATTTTCTAGCGCTAAACAGCTTCATTTTTCTCCTCTCGGGTCTTTTTATCTTGCGCGCTGTGTGAATTACCTGCAGCTGCAGTTTGCGCTCGAGTTTTGAAAAAGGTGGTTTTACAGTTTGGGGGCGGAGTCAGGGTCACCTCCCTCAGCGAACGCTATTGGTTGATATCTCTGGGGTTCGTGACGGACCACCTACCTCCACGAGCCGGAGGAGGGCGGAGAAAAAAGGACAGTGAGGGAGAGTTAGCTAACTGGCTGTGCTAACAGACAATATCATTCGCTGAGGGAGCTGACCCTGACTCCGCCCCCAAACTGTTGCAAAATTTTCTTTCGAGGTAAAAGAGCAGCCGCAGGGTATTCACAAAGTGTGCAAGAAAAAATGTGAATTCAAGAGTAAAATAAACACCTAAAAGGAGAAAAATAAAGCTTTTTTTTTGCTAGTTGGTTTCTAATTTGCGCTCACAATACGTTAATTAACACTTACAAAATGTTAAAACACTCTGGTTATTTTTGTCACCTGGTATTTTTGTGCCCCCGACTTTTGACATTGATGTAACGCCATATTCTCAAGTCTGTTTTAACTGAAACACCTGTCATCATTTTAGTGTGGGAGGTTTCATGGCTAAATTGGAGCAGCCTGGTGGTCAATCTTCATTAATTGCACATTGCACCAGTAAGAGCAGAGTGTGAAGGTTCAATTAGCAGGGTAAGAGCACAGTTCTGCTCTAAATATTACAATGAACACAACATTATGGGAGACATACCAGAGTTCAAAAGAGGACAAATTGTTGGTGCACATTTTACAGAACAGGTGGAAGCCCTATACCCAGGTCTCCAATTCAGGAGCCTGACCAAGGTCTAACTGAGGACCTTCTCAGGATCTTCTGACTAATTTACTAAGAGCTTAATTACCTAGTTTTCTGCTAAGTGAAATACTAAGTGGAAAAAAAAGGCCCTAAAAGAATTTAACCCATTGCCGGTGTAAGATCCTGAACTTCCTGCCCTCTGCGTTCACAGAGCTTTAATGATTAACCCACGACTCCAGTAAGTCTAAAAACACTGATAGTCTACTGTCTTATTTACATAACAATATTATCAATTATTTAAAAGATTCACTTTAACAAGAAAAGGTCTGTACACATAATATTTTATTAAAACTTGATTTGAAGTATTAAAATATTATAAACACTCAGATGGTATTTTACATCATAAGGGAAATACACTTTTATAGAAACACACACACACACACACACACACGTTGGTTTTGCTATTCTTGTGAGGACCATCCATTCACACAACAACTGTAGCTAATTTACACTACACCTACCAATAACCTTAATCTTAACCCCAACCTTAAACCTAACTCTAAACTTAACTCTAATCTTTACCCTAACTCTAAACTTAACCTTAACCCTAACTCTAAACTTAACTCTAATCTTAACCCCAAACTTAAACCTAACCTTAACCCTAACTCTAAACTTAACTCTAATCTTAACCCCAATCTTAAACCTAACCTTAACCCTAACTCTAAACTTAACTCTAATCTTAACCCTAACTCTAAACTTAACTCTAATCTTAACCATAATCTTAACCCTAACTCTAAACTTAACCCTAACTTTAAACTTACCCCTAATCTTAACCCTAATTTTATCCCTAACTCTAAACATAACCCTTATCTTAGCCCTAACTCTAAACTTAACCCTAATCTTAACCCTAACTCTAAACTTAATCCTAATCTTAACCCTAATTTTAAACTTACCCCTAATCTTAACCCTAATTTTAGCCCTAACTCTAAACGTAACCCTTATCTTAACCCTAACTCTAATCTTAACCCTAATCTTAACCCTAAATTTAACCCTAATTTTAGTCCTAACTCTAAACTTAACTCTAATCTTAACCCCAAACTTAAACCTAACCTTAACCCTAACTCTAAACTTAACTCTAATCTTAACCTCAATCTTAAACCTAACCTTAACCCTAACTCTAAACTTAACTCTAATCTTAACCCTAACTCTAAACTTAACTCTAATCTTAACCATAATCTTAACCCTAACTCTAATCTTAACCCTAACTTTAAACTTACCCCTAATCTTAACCCTAATTTTATCCCTAACTCTAAACATAACCCTTATCTTAGCCCTAACTCTAAACTTAACCCTAATCTTAACCCTAACTCTAAACTTAATCCTAATCTTAACCCTAATTTTAAACTTACCCCTAATCTTAACCCTAATTTTAGCCCTAACTCTAAACGTAACCCTTATCTTAACCCTAATTCTAATCTTAACCCTAATCTTAACCCTAAATTTAACCCTAATTTTAGTCCTAACTCTAAACTTAACCCTAATCTTAACCCTAAATTTAACCCAAATTTTAGCCCTAACTCTAAACTTAACCCTAATCTTGACCCCAACTCTAAACTTAATTCTAATCTTAAACTTAAACCTAATTTTAACCTTAAACTTAACGCTAACTCTAATCTGAACATTAATCTTAACCCTAACTCTAAATTTAATACTAAACTCAACTCTAATTTTAACCCTAACTCTAAACGTAATTCTAATCTAAACTCATCACAGTGTCCTCACAAACAGAGTTATGACATATCACTATGCTACTGAGGTCCTCATGAAGATACCAAAATGTGCACATGCTCTCACACACCAACACACACACACCAACACACACACACACACACACACACACACACACACACACACACTACACACACACACACACACACACACACTACACACACTCACACACACACACACACACATGCACACTCTCACACTGACACACACACACACACACCAACACACACTCTCTCTCTCTCCGGGTTCTGCACTAGAGCTTGTCCTCCTCGATCAGGCGGTTGAGTCCGGAGCAGATTTTGGTGAGGCTGGGCCACAGCGCCCCCCGGGGGTCGTACAGGTGAGTGAGCAGCTCCGGGTCCGAGTAGTGATTAAAGACGTGCTGAATCCGACCCACAGACTTCTGAGTGAGATGATTCTCCACCAGCTTCACCAGCAGATCCCTACACTCCGACAGCAGCTCCATCATCACCGCCTTATCAAACGTAAACTCCACCTGAGAGACAGACAGGTACAGAGAGAGAGAGAGACAGAGCATCAGCGCCTTATCAAACCTAAACTCCACCTGAGAGACAGACAGGTACAGAGAGACAGAGCATCACCGCCTTATCAAAGGTAAACTCCACCTGAGAGACAGACAGGTACAGAGACAGAGAGAGAGAGAGCATCACCGCCTTATCAAACGTAAACTCCACCTGAGAGACAGACAGGTACAGAGAGACAGAGCATCACCGCCTTATCAAACCTAAACTCCACCTGAGAGACAGACAGGTACAGAGAGACAGAGCATCACCGCCTTATCAAAGGTAAACTCCACCTGAGAGACAGACAGGTACAGAGACAGAGAGACAGAGCATCACCGCCTTATCAAACGTAAACTCCACCTGAGAGACAGACAGGTACAGAGAGACAGAGCATCACCGCCTTATCAAACCTAAACTCCACCTGAGAGACAGACAGGTACAGAGAGACAGAGCATCACCGCCTTATCAAACGTAAACTCCACCTGAGAGACAGTCAGGTACAGAGAGACAGAGCATCACCGCCTTATCAAACGTAAACTCCACCTGAGAGACAGTCAGGTACAGAGAGACAGAGCATCACCGCCTTATCAAACTCAAACTCCACCTGAGAGACAGACAGGTACAGAGAGAGAGACAGAGCATCACCGCCTTATCAAATATAAATTCCACCAGAGAGACAGACAGGTACAGAGAGAGAGAGAGAGCATCACCGCCTTATCAAACGTAAACTCCACCTGAGAGACAGACAGGTACAGAGACAGAGAGAGAGAGAGAGCATTACCGCCTTATCAAACGTAAACTCCACCTGAGAGACAGACAGGTACAGAGAGAGAGACAGAGCATCACCACCTTATCAAACATAAACTCCACCTGAGAGAGAGAGACAGGTACAGAGAGAGAGACAGAGCATCACCGCCTTATCAAACGTAAACTCCACCTGAGAGACAGACAGGTACAGAGAGAGAGAGAGAGAGAGAGAGCATCACTGCCTTATCAAACATAAACTCCACCTGAGAGACAGACAGGTACAGAGAGAGAGAGAGAGAGAGAGAGAGAGAGAGCATCACCGCCTTATCAAACGTAAACTCCACCTGAGAGACAGACAGGTACAGAGAGAGAGACAGAGCATCACCGCCTTATCAAACGTAAACTCCACCTGAGAGACAGTCAGGTACAGAGACTGAGAGACAGAGCATCACCACCTTATCAAACGTAAACTCCACCTGAGAGACAGACAGGTACAAAGAGACAGAGCATCACCGCCTTATCAAACGTAAACTCCACCTGAGAGACAGACAGGTACAGAGAGAGAGAGCATCACCGCCTTAACAAACGTAAACTGCACCTGAGAGACAGTCAGGTACAGAGACTGAGAGACAGAGCATCACCACCTTATCAAACGTAAACTCCACCTGAGAGACAGACAGGTACAAAGAGACAGAGCATCACCGCCTTATCAAACGTAAACTCCACCTGAGAGACAGTCAGGTACAGAGAGACAGAGCATCACCGCCTTATCAAACCTAAACTTCACCTGAGAGACAGACAGGTACAGAGACAGAGCATCACCACCTTATCAAACCTAAACTCCACCTGAGAGACAGACAGATACAGAGAGAGAGACAGAGCATCACCGCCTTATCAAATATAAACTCCACCAGAGAGACAGACAGGTACAGAGAGAGAGACAGAGCATCACCGCCTTATCAAACTCAAACTCCACCTGAGAGACAGACAGGTACAGAGAGACAGAGCATCACCGCCTTATCAAACGTAAACTCCACCTGAGAGACAGACAGGTACAGAGAGAGAGAGAGAGAGCATCACCGCCTTATCAAACGTAAACTCCACCTGAGAGACAGACAGGTACAGAGACAGAGAGAGAGAGAGAGCATTACCGCCTAATCAAACGTAAACTCCACCTGAGAGACAGACAGGTACAGAGAGAGAGACAGAGCATCACCGCCTTATCAAACGTAAACTCCACCTGAGAGACAGACAGGTACAGAGAGAGAGAGAGCATCACTGCCTTATCAAACATAAACTCCACCTGAGAGACAGACAGGTACAGAGAGAGAGAGAGAGCATCACCGCCTTATCAAACGTAAGCTCCACCTGAGAGACAGACAGGTGCACAGAGAGAGAGACAGAGCATCACTGCCTTATCAAACGTAAACTCCACCTGAGAGACAGACAGGTACAGAGAGAGAGAGAGAGCATCACTGCCTTATCAAACGTAAACTCCACCTGAGAGACAGACAGGTACAGAGAGAGAGAGAGCATCACCGCCTTATCAAACGTAAACTCCACCTGAGAGACAGACAGGTACAGAGAGAGAGAGAGAGCATCACTGCCTTATCAAACGTAAACTCCACCTGAGAAACAGACAGGTACAGAGAGAGAGCATCACCGCCTTATCAAACGTAAACTCCACCTGAGAGACAGACAGGTACAGAGAGACAGAGCATCACCGCCTTATCAAAGGTAAACTCCACCTGAGAGACAGACAGGTACAGAGAGAGAGAGACAGAGCATCACCGCCTTATCAAACCTAAACTCCACCTGAGAGACAAACAGGTACAGAGAGAGAGAGCATCACCGCCTTATCAAACGTAAACTCCACCTGAGAGACAGACAGGTACAGAGAGAGAGACAGAGCATCACCGCTTTATCAAACATAAACTCCACCTGAGAGACAGACAGGTACAGAGAGAGAGACAGAGCATCACCGCCTTATCAAACCTAAACTCCACCTGAGAGACAGACAGGTACAGAGAGAGAGACAGAGCACCACCACCTTATCAAACATAAACTTCACCTGAGAGAGAGACAGGTTCAGAGAGAGAGACAGAGCACCACCGCCTTATCAAAGGTAAACTTCACCTGAGAGAGAGACAGGTACAGAGAGAGAGACAGAGCATCACCACCTTATCAAACGTAAACTCCACCTGAGAGAGAGATGGAGCATAACCGCCTTTTCAAATGTAAACTTCACCTGAGAGACAGACAGGTACAGAGAGAGAGACAGATATAGAGAAAGAGACAGAGCATCACCGCCTTATCAAACGTAAACTCCACCTGAGAGCGAGACAAATACAGAGCATCACTGCCTTATCGAACGTAAACTTCCCCTGAGAGACAGACAGGTACAGAGAGAGACAGAGCATTACCGCCTTATCAAACCTAAACTCCACCTGAGAGAGACACAGATACAGAGCACCACCGCCTTATTAAACATAAACTTCACCTGAGAGAGACAGGTACAGAGAGAAAGACAGATACAGAGAAAGAGACAGAGCATCACCGCCTTATCAAACGGAAACTTCACCTGAGAGAGAGAGACAGGTACAGAGAGAGAGACAGAGCATAACCGCCTTATCAAACGTAAACTCCACCTGAGAGAGAGAGACAGGTACAGAGAGAGAGAGACAGAGCATCACCGCCTTATCAAACCTAAACTCCACCTGAGAAACAGACAGGTACAGAGAGAGAGACAGACCATAACCGCATTATCAAAAGTAAACTCCACCTGAGAGAGACACAGATACAGAGCATCACCGCCTTATCAATCATAAACTTCACCTGAGAGAGAGACAGGTACAGAGAGAGAGACAGAGCATCACCACCTTATCAAACATAAACTCCAACTGAGAGAGAGAGACAGGTACAGAGAGAGAGACAGAGCATCACTGCCTTATCAAACGTAAACTCCACCTGAGAGACAGACAGGTACAGAGAGAGAGACAGAGCATCACCGCCTTATCAAACGTAAACTGCACCTGAGAGACAGACAGGTACAGAGAGAGAGACAGAGCATCACCGCCTTATCAAACGTGAACTCCACCTGAGAGACAGACAGGTACAGAGAGAGACAGATACAGAGCATCACCGCCTTATCAAACCTAAACTACACCTGAGAGACAGACAGGTACAGAGAGAGAGAGCATCACCGCCTTATCAAACCTAAACTCCACCTGAGAGACAGACAGGTACAGAGAGAGAGAGCATCACCGCCTTATCAAACGTAAACTCCACCTGAGAGACAGACAGGTACAGAGACTGAGAGACAGAGCATCACCACCTTATCAAACGTAAACTCCACCTGAGAGACAGACAGGTACAGAGAGAGAGAGCATCACCGCTTTATCAAACATAAACTCCACCTGAGAGACAGACAGGTACAGAGACAGAGAGAGAGAGAGCATCACCGCCTTATCAAACCTAAACTCCACCTGAGAGACAGACAGGTAAAGAGACAGAGAGAGAGAAAGCATCACCGCCTTATCAAACGTAAACTCCACCTGAGAGAGAGACAGGTACAGAGAGAGAGAAAGAGACAGAGCATCACCGCCTTATCAAACGTAAACTCCACCTGAGAGAGAGACAGGTACAGAGAGAGAGAGACAGAGCATCACCGCCTTATCAAACCTAAACTCCACCTGAGAGACAGACAGGTAAAGAGAGAGAAAGAGAGAGCATCACTGCCTTATTAAACATAAACACCACCTGAGAGACAGACAGGTACAGAGAGAGAGAGACAGAGCATCACCGCCTTATCAAACGTACACTCCACCTGAGAGACAGACAGGTACAGAGAGACAGAGCATCACCGCCTTATCAAACGTAAACTCCACCTGAGAGACAGACAGGTACAGAGAGAGAGACAGAGCATCACCGCCTTATCAAACGTAAACTGCACCTGAGAGACAGACAGGTACAGAGAGAGAGACAGAGCATCACCGCCTTATCAAATGTAAACTCCACCGGAGAGACAGACAGGTACAGAGAGAGAGACAGAGCATCACCGCCTTATCAAACCTAAACTCCACCTGAGAGACAGACAGGTACAGAGAGAGACACAGAGCATCACCGCCTTGTCAAACGTAAACTCCACCTGAGAGACAGACAGGTACAGAGAGAGAGAGAGAGACAAAGCATCACCGCCTTATCAAACCTAAACTACACCTGAGAGACAGACAGGTACAGAGAGAGAGAGCATCACCGCCTTATCAAACGTAAACTCCACCTGAGAGACAGACAGGTACAGAGAGAGAGAGCATCACCGCTTTATCAAACATAAACTCCACCTGAGAGACAGACAGGTACAGAGACAGAGAGAGAGAGAGCATCACCGCCTTATCAAACCTAAACTCCACCTGAGAGACAGACAGGTAAAGAGACAGAGAGAGAGAAAGCATCACCGCCTTATCAAACGTAAACTCCACCTGAGAGAGAGACAGGTACAGAGAGAGAGAAAGAGACAGAGCATCACCGCCTTATCAAACGTAAACTCCACCTGAGAGAGAGACAGGTACAGAGAGAGAGAGACAGAGCATCACCGCCTTATCAAACCTAAACTCCACCTGAGAGACAGACAGGTACAGAGAGAGAAAGAGAGAGCATCACCGCCTTATTAAACATAAACACCACCTGAGAGACAGACAGGTACAGAGAGAGAGAGACAGAGCATCACCGCCTTATCAAACGTACACTCCACCTGAGAGACAGACAGGTACAGAGAGACAGAGCATCACCGCCTTATCAAACGTAAACTCCACCTGAGAGACAGACAGGTACAGAGAGAGAGACAGAGCATCACCGCCTTATCAAACGTAAACTGCACCTGAGAGACAGACAGGTACAGAGAGAGAGACAGAGCATCACCGCCTTATCAAATGTAAACTCCACCTGAGAGACAGACAGGTACAGAGAGAGAGACAGAGCATCACCGCCTTATCAAACGTAAACTCCACCTGAGAGACAGACAGGTACAGAGAGAGACAGATACAGAGCATCACCGCCTTATCAAACGTAAACTCCACCTGAGAGACAGACAGGTACAGAGAGAGAGACAGAGCATCACCGCCTTATCAAACCTAAACTCCACCTGAGAGACAGACAGGTACAGAGAGAGACACAGAGCATCACCGCCTTGTCAAACGTAAACTCCACCTGAGAGACAGACAGGTACAGAGAGAGAGAGAGACAGAGCATCACCGCCTTATCAAACCTAAACTACACCTGAGAGACAGACAGGTACAGAGAGAGAGAGCATCACCGCCTTATCAAACCTAAACTCCACCTGAGAGACAGACAGGTACAGAGAGAGAGACAGAGCATCACCGCCTTATCAAACCTAAACTCCACCTGAGAGACAGACAGGTACAGAGAGAGAGACAGAGCACCACCACCTTATCAAACATAAACTCCACCTGAGAGACAGACAGGTACAGAGAGAGAGACAGAGCATCACCGCCTTATCAAACCTAAACTCCACCTGAGAGACAGACAGGTACAGAGAGAGACACAGAGCATCACCGCCTTGTCAAACGTAAACTCCACCTGAGAGACAGACAGGTACAGAGAGAGAGAGAGAGACAGAGCATCACCGCCTTATCAAACCTAAACTACACCTGAGAGACAGACAGGTACAGAGAGAGAGAGCATCACCGCCTTATCAAACCTAAACTCCACCTGAGAGACAGACAGGTACAGAGAGAGAGAGAGCATCACCGCTTTATCAAACATAAACTCCACCTGAGAGACAGACAGGTACAGAGACAGAGAGAGAGAGAGCATCACCGCCTTATCAAACCTAAACTCCACCTGAGAGACAGACAGGTACAGAGACAGAGAGAGAGAAAGCATCACCGCCTTATCAAACGTAAACTCCACCTGAGAGAGAGACAGGTACAGAGAGAGAGAAAGAGACAGAGCATCACCGCCTTATCAAACGTAAACTCCACCTGAGAGAGAGACAGGTACAGAGAGAGAGAGACAGAGCATCACCGCCTTATCAAACCTAAACTCCACCTGAGAGACAGACAGGTACAGAGAGAGAAAGAGAGAGCATCACCGCCTTATTAAACATAAACACCACCTGAGAGACAGACAGGTACAGAGAGAGAGAGACAGAGCATCACCGCCTTATCAAACGTACACTCCACCTGAGAGACAGACAGGTACAGAGAGACAGAGCATCACCGCCTTATCAAACGTAAACTCCACCTGAGAGACAGACAGGTACAGAGAGAGAGACAGAGCATCACCGCCTTATCAAACGTAAACTGCACCTGAGAGACAGACAGGTACAGAGAGAGAGACAGAGCATCACCGCCTTATCAAATGTAAACTCCACCTGAGAGACAGACAGGTACAGAGAGAGAGACAGAGCATCACCGCCTTATCAAACGTAAACTCCACCTGAGAGACAGACAGGTACAGAGAGAGACAGATACAGAGCATCACCGCCTTATCAAACGTAAACTCCACCTGAGAGACAGACAGGTACAGAGAGAGAGACAGAGCATCACCGCCTTGTCAAACGTAAACTCCACCTGAGAGACAGACAGGTACAGAGAGAGAGAGAGACAGACAGGTACAGAGAGAGAGAGAGACAGAGCATCACCGCCTTATCAAACCTAAACTACACCTGAGAGACAGACAGGTACAGAGAGAGAGAGCATCACCGCCTTATCAAACCTAAACTCCACCTGAGAGACAGACAGGTACAGAGAGAGAGACAGAGCATCACCGCCTTATCAAACCTAAACTCCACCTGAGAGACAGACAGGTACAGAGAGAGAGACAGAGCACCACCACCTTATCAAACATAACTTCACCTGAGAGAGAGACAGGTTCAGAGAGAGAGACAGAGCACCACCGCCTTATCAAAGGTAAACTTCACCTGAGAGAGAGACAGGTACAGAGAGAGAGACAGAGCATCACCACCTTATCAAACGTAAACTCCACCTGAGAGAGAGATGGAGCATAACCGCCTTTTCAAATGTAAACTTCACCTGAGAGACAGACAGGTACAGAGAGAGAGACAGATAAAGAGAAAGAGACAGAGCATCACCGCCTTATCAAACGTAAACTCCACCTGAGAGCGAGACAAATACAGAGCATCACTGCCTTATCGAACGTAAACTTCCCCTGAGAGACAGACAGGTATAGAGAGAGACAGAGCATTACCGCCTTATCAAACATAAACTCCACCTGAGAGAGACACAGATACAGAGCACCACCGCCTTATTAAACATAAACTTCACCTGAGAGAGACAGGTACAGAGAGAAAGACAGATACAGAGAAAGAGACAGAGCATCACCGCCTTATCAAACGGAAACTTCACCTGAGAGAGAGAGACAGGTACAGAGAGAGAGACAGAGCATAACCGCCTTATCAAACGTAAACTCCACCTGAGAGAGAGAGACAGGTACAGAGAGAGAGAGACAGAGCATCACCGCCTTATCAAACCTAAACTCCACCTGAGAAACAGACAGGTACAGAGAGAGAGACAGACCATAACCGCATTATCAAAAGTAAACTCCACCTGAGAGAGACACAGATACAGAGCATCACCGCCTTATCAATCATAAACTTCACCTGAGAGAGAGACAGGTACAGAGAGAGAGACAGAGCATCACCACCTTATCAAACATAAACTCCAACTGAGAGAGAGAGACAGGTACAGAGAGAGAGACAGAGCATCACCGCCTTATCAAACGTAAACTCCACCTGAGAGACAGACAGGTACAGAGAGAGAGACAGAGCATCACCGCCTTATCAAACGTAAACTGCACCTGAGAGACAGACAGGTACAGAGAGAGACAGAGCATCACCGCCTTATCAAATGTAAACTCCACCTGAGAGACAGACAGGTACAGAGAGAGAGACAGAGCAT